>NW_026279205.1:45000-97500 GCF_023373465.1 Oncorhynchus keta | reverse complement strand
CTCTCCTCTCTCCTTCCATCTCCTCTCTCTCTCTCTCTCTTCTCTCCTCTCTCCTCTCTCCTCTCCATCTCCCTCTCTCTCTCTCTCTCTCCCTCTCTCTCCTCCATCTCCTCTCTCTCTCTCTCTCCTCTCCATCTCCTCTCTCTCTCTCTCTCTCAAAATTCAATTTCAGTTCAATACATTTCAAAGAGCTTTATTGAAAAATATATGTTTACATTGCTAAAAGCGAATGGAATAGACAATAAACGAAAGGGGAAATAATCAATGGAAACATGAATAAACATTAAATTCACAAAGTTCCAAAATAATAAAGACATTTCAAATGTCATATTATGTGGAAATAGTTAAAGTACAAAAAGGAAAATAAATAACCATAAATAGGTTGTATTTATAATGGTGTTTGTTCTTCACTGGTTGCCCTTTTCTTGTGACAACAGGTCACAAATCTTGCTGCTGTGATGGAACACTGTGGAATTTCACCCCAGTAGATATGGGAGTTTATCAAAATTGGGGTTGTTTTCAAATTCTTTGTGGATCTGTGTAATCTGAGGGGAAATATGTGTCTCTAATATGGTCATACATTTGGCAGGAGGTTAGAAGTGCAGCTCAGTTCCCACCTCAATTTGTGGCAGTGTGCACATAGCCTGTCTTCTCCTGAGAGCTATGTCTGCCTACGGCGGCCTTTCTCAATAGCAGGGCTATGCCTTCACTGAGTCTGTACATAATCAAAGCTCTCCTTCAGTTTAACAGTCACAGTGGTCAGGTATTCTGCCACTGTGTACTCTCTGTTTATAGCCAGTCACAGTGGTCAGGTATTCTGCCACTGTGTACTCTCTGTTTAGGGGGCCAGTCACAGTGGTCAGGTATTCTGCCACTGTGTACTCTCTGTTTAGGGCCAGTCACAGTGGTCAGGTATTCTGCCACTTCTCTGTTTAGGCCAGTCACAGTGGTTAGGTATTCTGCCACTCTCTGTTTAGGGCCAGTCACAGTGGTCAGGTATTCTGCCACTGTGTACTCTCTGTTTAGGGCCAGTCACAGTGGTCAGGTATTCTGCCGCTGTGTACTCTGTTTAGGTCAGTCACAGTGGTCAGTATTCTGCCACTGTGTACTCTGTTTAGGCCAGTCACAGTGGTCAGGGTATTCTGCCACTCTCTGTTTAGGGCCAGTCACAGTGGTCAGGTATTCTGCCACTCTCTGTTTAGGGGCCAGTCACAGTGGTCAGGTATTCTGCCAAATAGCAAATAACATTTAGTTTGCTCTGTTTTTGGGTGATTCTTTCCAAATGTGTCAAGTAATTATCTTTTTGTTTTCTCATGATTTGTTTTGGGTCTAATTGTGTTTGTTTTGGGGCTCTGTGGCGTCTGTTTGTGAACAGAGCCTCAGAACCAGTTGGTCATGGGAGTTTTCTCAAGGTTTTTTCTCTGTTGTTGAGGGCTTTTTGTGGACTGTGTATCGCTTCCTTTAGGTGGTTGTATAATTTTAACGGTTTATTTTCTGATGTTGATAACTAGTTAATACCTAATTCTGCTCTGCATTATTTGTTGTTTTGCACACCAAGTATATTTTTGCAGAATTCTGCATGCAGAGTGCTACCTTTGTCCCCCGGACCTGCTATTTCGCCTCTCTCTCTCTACTACTCTTTTCTACTCTGCTATCTTGACCTCTGATTGGCTATGAAAAGCCACCTGACATTTACTCCTAAGATACTGACGTGTTGCATCCTCTACAACCACTGTGATTATTATTATTGACCTGGTCATCTATGAACGTTTGAACATCTTGGTCATGTTCTGTTATAATCTCCACTCCGGCACAGCCAGAAGAGGACTGGCCACCTCTCAGAGCCTGGTTCCTCTCTAGGTTTCTTCCTTGGTTCTGGCCTTTCTAGGAGTTTTTCCTCAGCCACCGTGCTTCTACACCTGCATTGTTTGCTGTTTGAGGTTTTAGGCTGGGTTTTCTGTACAGCTGCTGAAAAAAGGGGTTTATAAATACATTTGATTGATTGAATTTGGTGTTTGTTCCGTTTAGTGAATTCTGGGTTGGTGGACCCCTAGACATCACAACCATAAAGGGTAATGGGTTCTGTAACTGATTTAACTACTTTTAGCCAGATCCTAATTTGGCGCTGATGTATGCCGAGGTATGTATCGTTTTTTGTGTGCTCTGGGGTAACGGTGGCTAGGTGGAATTTGTATTTGTGGTCCTGGGAACTGGGACCTTTTGGAACACCATTATTTTTGTCTTACTGAGATTTACTGTCAGGCCCAGGTTCGTCAGGGCCCAGGTCTGTCAGGGCCCAGGTCTGTCTGGGCCTGGTCTGACAGAATCTGTGCAGATGATCTAGATGCTGCTGTAGACCCTTTGACTCGACTGCTCTGGTGCCAATTCATTGAAATAAATGTTGAAAAAGTTTAAGAATTAGCCCATTTGAATTTGTGGTTTAGTATACCATCAACACCACAGGCTTTTTGGGTTGAAGGTTTTGTATTTTGTCCTGTAGTTCATCCAATGTAATTGAGAATCCAGTGGGTTCTGCTAGTCTTTAAAACCTCACTAGGTATGTGGGACGGTAGCGTCCCACCTCTGTCAACAGCCAGTGAAAGTGCAGGGCGCCAAATTCAAAACAACAGAAATCCCATAATTACAATTCCTCAAACATACAAGTATTTTACACCATTTTAAAGATAAACTTGTAAATCCAGCCACATATTTATATCCAAAATCTCAGTTTACGTTATGTTCAGTAGTTCCAAAACATCCTGTGATTTTTGCAGAGAGCCACATCAATTTACAGAAATACTCATAATAAACATTGATCAAAGATACAAGTGTTATGCATGGAATTTTAGATCCACTTATCCTTAATACAACCGCTGTCAGATTTCAAAACACTTTATGGAAAACACACCATGCAATAATCTGAGTATGGCGCTCAGAGACCAAAACAAGCCATACAGATATCCGCCATATTGTGGAGTCAACATAAGTCAGAAATAGCATTCTAAATATTCACTTACCTTTGATGATCTTCATCAGAATGCACTCCCAGGAATCCACAATAAATGTTTGTTTTGTTCGATAAAGTCCATAATTTATGTCCAAATACCTCCTTTTTGTTTGCGCGTTTAATCCAAACTCACGAGGTGCAGGCAAGTCCAGGCGAAAGTTCAGACGAAAAGTTATATTACAGTTCGTAGAAACATGTCAAACTAAGTATAGAATCAATCTTTAGGATGTTTTTATCATAAATCTTCAATAATGTTCCAACCGGAGAATTCCTTTGTCTTTAGAAATGCAATGGAACGCAAGCTGACTCTCATGTGATCAGCTCATGCCACTCTGACAGACCTCTGACTCATTCAGCTCCCATTCCCCCCTCATTCACAGTAGAAGCCTCAAACAAGGTTCTAAAGACTGTTGACATTTAGTAGAAGCATCTTGGAAAGTGCAATATGACCCCATAGACACTTTGTATTCGATAGGCAATGACTTGAAAACTACAAACCTCAGATTTCCCACTTCCTGGTTGGGTTTTTTCTCAGGTTTTTGCCTGCCATATGAGTTCTGTTATACTCACAGACATCATTCAAACAGTTTTAGAAACTTCAGAGTGTTTTCTATCCAAATGTACGAATTATATGCATATTCTAGCTTTTATGGCTAGAGTAGCAGGCAGTTTAATTTGGGCACGCTTTTCATCCAAAATTCCGAATGCTGCCCTCTGCCCTCGAAGTTAATAGCTGGGCCAGTAACCAAAAGATTGTTGGTTCAAATCTCCGAGCCAACTAGATGAAAAGTCTGCCGATGTGCCCTTGAGCAAGGCACTTAACCCTAATTGCTCCTGTAAGTCGCTCTGGAGAAGAGCGTCTGCTAAATGACAAACAAGTGAAGATGTCCGAAAAGAGAAGTGGTCTATCCATACATCTCCGTTTTGGATAGACAACTCTTTGTTTGTTTTTTGTTTTAGTGTGTTCCAATTCTCCCAGAAGTGGTTAGTCTATGGATTATTTAATTACATTGAGCTGACGAGCTGTTCCTTCTTTTCCGTAGTGTATTTCTGTCATGTTTTAGTCTTATATTGTCTTGTCATTATGCTTTCCCTTCTGTTCGTTTCCCCCTGCTGGTCTTATTAGGTTCTCTCGTTGCTCTCTATCTCCCTTTTTTTCTCTCTCCTTCCCCTCTCTCTCCTCTCTATCTCTGTTCCGTCTTCCTGCTCCCAGCTGTTCCCCATTCTCCTACTCACTCATTTAGTCTTTGCACACCTGTTCCCTATCTTGTCCTCTGATTAGAGTCCCTATTTCTCTGTTCTCCTTGTTTTCCATTTCTGTCCTGTCGGATCCTTGTATGATGTTTGAGCAGTTCTGTGTCCTTGTCTCGCCCAGTCGTGGCCATTTACCTGTCTTCAGATGCTGCGTGTGAGCAGGTGTCTATGGTCTGCTGCATCCCACAGGTAACCGGTGCAACACCTGATCCCGATCAGCAACCTGCAGTCTATGCATCGAGGTCTCCAGTCAGTCCTTTCTACTGACTGAGTGGTAACAAACAGTTTTCCTGTTTTGTTTTCACCTTGATATTTCCAGGATTATCACTTTGTCAAATACTGGAATAAAGACTCTGTTTTGTTAAGTCTGCTTTTGGGTCCTACATTCACCTGCATAACAATTTCTGTATTGTTTTAGTGATTCACCATAGTGAAGGTGTAGACTCAGGTTTTCTGGGTCTCTATGTTTTTAGGTTGGATAGGTTTCTCAATTTCTCTCTCTCTCGCTTGCTCTCTATCTCTGTTCTCTCGCTTGCTCTCTATCTCTGTTCTCTCTTCCTCTCTCTATCTCTGTTCTCTCTTCCTCTCTCTATCTCTGTTCTCTCTTCCTCTCTCTATCTCTGTTCTCTCTTCCTCTCTCTATCTCTGTTCTCTCAGGTAACTTCAACACTATCTCTGTTCTCACTTCGCCTCACTGACTATCTCTGTTCTCTACAACCCTGATCTATCTCTGTTCTCCTTCCTGACTGCATCTATCTCTGTTCTCACCTGATCCTCTCTCTATCTCTGTTCTCTCTTCCTCTCTCTGTCTCTGTTCTCTCTTCCTCTCTCTCATTCTACTGACGTACCTACCAGATCAATCTATCTGGCTGTAATGTATCAGATTTGAGCTGGTTTAATGTGTAGTAATGTGTTCCTTCTGTCAGGTGACGAGAACCACAAGCAGATGGCCATGTGTATCCTGTACCACATCAGTGTCGATGACAGGTTCAAGTCCATGTTCGCCTACACTGACTGCATCCCACAGGTAACAAACAGTACAACACCTGATCCTAGATCAGCACCCACAACAGTTCGCCTACACTGACTGCATCCCACAGGTAACAAACAGTACAACACCTGATCCTAGATCAGCACCCACAACAGTTCGCCTACACTGACTGCATCCCACAGGTAACAAACAGTACAACACCTGATCCTAGATCAGCACCCACAACAGTTCGCCTACACTGACTGCATCCCACAGGTAACAAACAGTACAACACCTGATCCTAGATCAGCACCCACAACAGTTCGCCTACACTGACTGCATCCCACAGGTAACAAACAGTACAACACCTGATCCTAGATCAGCACCCACAACAGTTCGCCTACACTGACTGCATCCCACAGGTAACAAACAGTACAACACCTGATCCTAGATCAGCACCCACAACAGTTCGCCTACACTGACTGCATCCCACAGGTAACAAACAGTACAACACCTGATCCTAGATCAGCACCCACAGCAGTGTTATTTGTCACATATGTGGAATACAACAATACAACACCCTTACAGTGAAATGCTTATAAATAATTAAAGAGAAATAACAATAGCGAGGCTATATACAGGGGGTACTGGTAGGTCGAGGTAATTGAGGTAATATGGACAATATGTACGTAGGTAGAGTTATTAAAGTGACGAGATAATAACAGAGAGTAGCAGCAGCGTAAAGGTGGGTCCAGGCAAATAGTCTGGTGGCCGTTTGATGAGATGTTCAGGAGTCATATGGGGGTAGATGCTGTTTAGAAACCTCTTGGACCTAGACTTGACGCTCCGGTACCGCTTGCCGTGCGGTAGCAGGGAGAACAGTATGTGTAAACATGTATACGCAGGGCCCAGCTGTAAAAGAGACCTTGGTCTCAGTCTGTGTTCCTTGTTGAGATGAAGGTATAATGTTAGTTTGTCGGTGATGTGGACGCCAAGGAACTTGAAGCTCTCAACCTGCTCCACTGCAGCCCCGTCGATGAGAATGGGGGCGTGCTTGGCCCTCCTTTTCCTGTAGTCCACAATCAGGTCCTTAGTCTTGCTCACATGAAGGGAGAGGTTGTTGTCATGGCACCACACTGCCAGTTCTCTGACCTCCTCCTTATAGGCTGTCTCATCGTTGTTGGTGATCAGGCCTACCACCGTTGTGTCATCGGCAAACTTAATGATGGCGTTGGAGTCGTGCTTGGCCACGCAGTCGTGGGTGAACAGGGAGTACAGGAGGGGACTAAGTACACAACCCTGAGGGGCCCCAGTGTTGAGGATCAGCGTGGCGGATTTGTTGCTACCAACTTTTACCACCGGCGGAGACCCGTCAGGAAGTCCAGGATCCAGTTGCAGAGGGAGGTGTTTAGTCCCAGGGTCCTTAGCTTGGTGATGAGCTTTGAGGGGAATATGGGGTTGAACGCTGAGCTGTAGTCAATGAATAGCATTCTCACGTAGGTGTTCCCTTTGTCCAGGTGGGAAAGGGCAGTGTGGAGTGCAATAGAGATCATCTGTGAATCTTTGGGGTGGTATACAAATTGGAGTCTAGGGTTTCTGGTGTTGATTTGTATTTATTATTATTTTTAAGTGGCCTTTTATTGTCCCCGGCACAAGGTGTACCTGTGTAATGATCATGCTGTTTAATTAGCTGTCAGGTGGATGGATTATCTTGGCAAAGGAGAAATGCTCACTGACAGGGATGTAAACAAATTTGTGCACCAAATTAGATAGAAATAAGCTTTTTTGTGCGTCAAGAAAATGTCTGGTGTCTTTTATTTCAACTCGTGAAACATGGGACCAACACTTTACATGGTGTGTTTATATTTTTGTTCTGTGTATCTATTGCTAACATGCTAACTTAGTGCTCTGTGTTGACTCACCAGTTGATGAAGATGTTGTTTGAGCACAGTGAGGACAGGATCGATGCTGAGCTCATCTCCTTCTGTATCAACCTGGCAGCTAACAAGAAGAACGCTCAGCTCATCTGTGAAGGTAGGGAAGACCACTGTGAGTTATACAGCTCATCTGTGAAGGTAGGGAAGACCACTGTGAGTTATACAGCTCATCTGTGAAGGTAGGGAAGACCACTGTGAGTTATACAGCTCATCTGTGAAGGTAGGGAAGACCACTGAGTTATACAGCTCATATGTGAAGGTAGGGGGGACCACTGTAAGTTATACAGCTCATCTGTGAAGGTAGGGAGGACCACTGTGAGTTATACAGCTCATCTGTGAAGGTAGGGAAGACCACTGTGAGTTATACAGCTCAGCTGTGAAGGTAGGGAGGACCACTGTGAGTTATACAACTCATCTGTGAAGGTAGGGGGGACCACTGTGAGTTATACAGCTCATCTGTGAAGGTAGGGAGGACCACTGTGAGTTATACAGCTCATCTGTGAAGGTAGGGTGGTCCACTATGAGTTATACAGCTCAGCTGTGAAGGTAGGGAGGACCACTGTGAGTTATACAGCTCAGCTGTGAAGGTAGGGAGGACCACTGTGAGTTATACAGCTCAGCTGTGAAGGTAGAGAGGACCACTGTGAGTTATACAGCTCATCTGTGAAGGTAGGGAGGACCACTGTGAGTTACACAGCTCATCTGTGAAGGTAGGGGGGACCACTGTGAGTTATACAGCTCATCGGTGAAGGTAGGGAGGACCACTATGAGTTACACAGCTCATCTGTGAAGGTACAGACCACATATGTATCAGAGATGGTCTGGTGATCTAAGAACAATAGAAAATATGTCCAAGACTCTTCGTTGTCACCTTCCATGTGTCATAAATGAATGAATTAGTATAAATAGTGCACATGCTGTTGAATAAGTAATGAATGCTTGCTTCCCTTCCTCAGGTAATGGTCATGAAGATGATGAAGAGAGCTCTGAAGCTGAAGGATCCTTTACTTATGAAGATGATACGAAACATCTCTCAACACGACGGACCAACCCAAACACATCTTCATCGTTAGTACTAAATTCATGTTGGATTTGAATGACTTGATCAAGCAGATGTTGTGACTGGATTGGTTGAAAAGACTAATGAAGAACACATTGTGAAGCTCCCAGCAATGAAGCCATATAAAAGCATCCAGTTCCCATGAGGCAGCAGCAGAGATATTTATTTAGAGACTGTATGAATGAGGTGTTGCTAAGTGACTTACTAACCGAATGGTCTCCCCCAGAGGACTATGTAGGAGACCTGGCAGCCCAGATCAGTCCTGATGAAAACGAAGAGTATGTGATCGGTG
Organism: Oncorhynchus keta; assembly: GCF_023373465.1. Lineage (NCBI taxonomy): Eukaryota > Metazoa > Chordata > Actinopteri > Salmoniformes > Salmonidae > Oncorhynchus > Oncorhynchus keta. The sequence continues at coordinate 88,980 of NW_026279205.1, read as the reverse complement.
TCTGGGGACCCTGGCTAACCTCACTATCGCTGATCTGGACTGGGAACTGGTGCTGAAGGAGTACAACCTGGTACCTTACTTTAAAGATAGGCTCAAACCAGGTGAGTGAATTCTATAACCACCCTGAGGAAGCGTGCCCACTCATTCCACCACAAAGCCCTCACCTACAGAGAGAGACCTAGGGTAGAGTCCCCTAGCCAGCTGGTTCTGGGGCTCTGTTCACAAACACAAACAGACCCCACAAGCCCTCACCTACAGAGAGATGAACCTAGGGTAGAGTCCCCTTAGCCAGCTGGTTCTGGGGCTCTGTTCACAAACACAAACAGACCCCACAAAGCCCTCACCTACAGAGAGATGAACCTAGGGAAGAGTCCCCTTAGCCAGCTGGTTCTGGGGCTCTGTTCACAAACACAAACAGACCCCACAAAGCCCTCACCTACAGAGATGAACCTAGGGTAGAGTCCCTTAGCCAGCTGGTTCTGGGGCTCTGTTCACAAACACAAACAGACCCCACAAAGCCTCAGGACAGCAACACAATTAGACCCAACCAAATTATGAGAAACCAAATAGATAACTATTTAACACACTGGAAAGAATCAACAAAAAAAAACTAGGATGCTATTTGGCCCCTAAACAAGGAATACACAGTGGCAGAATACCTGACCACTGTGACTGACCTAAAAGTAAGAACATCCTTAACTATGTACAGACTCAGTGAACATAGCCTTGCTATTGAGAGAGGCCGCCATAGGCAGACCTGGCTCTCAGGAGAAGACAGGCTATGTGCCTGCCCACAAAATGAGGTGGGAACTGGCTGCACTTCCTAACCTCCTGCCCAATGTATGACCATATTAGAGATACATACTTCCCTCAGATCACATGTATTTATATAGCCCTTCTAACATCAGCTGATATCTCAAAGTGCTGTACAGAAACCCAGCCTAAAACCCCCAAACAGCAAGCAATGCAGGTGTAGAAGCACGGTGGCTAGGAAAAACTCCCTAGAAAGGCCAAAACCTAGGAAGAAACCTAGAGGGGAACCAGGCTATGAGGGGTGGCCAGTCCTCTTCTGGCTGTGCCGGGTGGAGAGGAACCAGGCTCTGAGGGGTGGCCAGTCCTCTTCTGGCTGTGCCAGGTAGAGAGGAACCAGGCTCTGAGGGTGGCCAGTCCTCTTCTGGCTGTGCCAGGTAGAGAGGATCCAGGCTCTGAGGGTGGCCAGTCCTCTTCTGGCTGTGCCAGGTAGAGAGGAACCAGGCTCTGAGGGTGGCCAGTCCTCTTCTGGCTGTGCCAGGTAGAGAGGATCCAGGCTCTGAGGGTGGCCAGTCCTCTTCTGGCTGTGCCAGGTAGAGAGGAACCAGGCTCTGAGGGGTGGCCAGTCCTCTTCTGGCTGTACTGGGTAGAGAGGAACCAGGCTCTGAGGGTGGCCAGTCCTCTTCTGACTGTGCCAGGTAGAGGAACCAGGCTCTGAGGGTGGCCAGTCCTCTTCTGGCTGTACTGGGTAGAGAGGAACCAGGCTCTGAGGGGTGGCCAGTCCTCTTCTGACTGTGCCAGGTAGAGAGGAACCAGGCTCTGAGGGGTGGCCAGTCCTCTTCTGGCTGTGCCAGGTAGAGAGGAACCAGGCTCTGAGGGTGGCCAGTCCTCTTCTGGCTGTGCCGGGTAGAGAGGAACCAGGCTCTGAGGGGTGGCCAGTTCTCTTCTGGCTGTACTGGGTAGAGAGGAACCAGGCTCTGAGGGTGGCCAGTCCTCTTCTGGCTGTACTGGGTAGAGAGGAACCAGGCTCTGAGGGGTGGCCAGTTCTCTTCTGGCTGTGCCAGGTAGAGAGGAACCAGGCTCTGAGGGTGGCCAGTCCTCTTCTGGGTGTACTGGTTAGACCAGAGGTACCAGGCTCTGAGGGTGGCCAGTTCTCTTCTGGCTGTGCCAGGTGGAGATTATAACAGTACATGGCCATTAAGGCCAGATCGTTCTTCAAGATGTCCAACGTTCATAGATGACCAGCAGGGTCAAATAATAATAATCCCAGTAGTTGTAGAGGATGCAACAGGTCAGCAACAGGTCAGCAACAGGTCAGCAACAGGTCAGCAACAGGTCAGCACATCAGGAGTAAATGTCAGTTGGCTTTTCAGAAGCCACAGAACCACAAAGAATTTGAAAACAAATTAAACTCCCATATCTGTTAACCAAACAACATAAATACCAGCTATATTTACCTGTTTATTTATCTTCCCCCACTACATTGCTAAAACACCGTCCATAGCTGATTACATCACTCTTTTTTTTAGATCTTTTTCAGTGCAATATTTACCGTTAGATTCCACATTGTTTTTGTTGATGTTGCTCGGTATCTTTGGTTTATTGTTGTTTTGCTTTGGCCGTGTAAACACGTTTCCCGTGACAATAAAGCCCTTTTCATTTGATTTGAATTGATAGAAAGAGACTCAAACTAGGTAACTACATCACTGAAGAAGAGTGGATTTAGTTTCTGAGAGATTACGGAGGTGTTGTAAAGGTGTTGTAAAGGTGTTCTAAAGAGACTGTAGTTATGAAAACAAGAAGAACAGGAGTTCACCTTTTGTACCCTCTGACCGCTGACCTCTGTGTGTTGTCATCAGGTTCTCTGACTCCTGACCTCTGTGTGTTGTCATCAGGTTCTCTGACTCCTGACCTCTGTGTGTTGTCATCAGGTTCTCTGACCCCTGACCTCTGTGTGTTGTCATCAGGCTCTCTAACCCCTGACCCCTGACCTCGCTGTGTGTTGTCATCAGGCTCTCTAACCCCTGACCCCTGACCTCTGTGTGTTGTCATCAGGCTCTCTAACCCCAGACACCTGACCTCTGTGTGTTGTCATCAGGTTCTCTGACCCCTGACCTCTGTGTGTTGTCCTCAGGTTCTCTGACCCTGACCTCTGTGTGTTGTCATCAGGCTCTCTAACCCCTGACACCTGCCCTCTGTGTGTGTCATCCAGGCTCTCTAACCCCTGACCCCTGACCTCTGTGTGTTGTCATCAGGCTCTCTAACCCCTGACCCCTGACCTCTGTGTGTTGTCATCAGGCTCTCTAACCCCAGACACCTGACCTCTGTGTGTTGTCATCAGGTTCTCTGACCCCTGACCTCTGTGTGTTGTCCTCAGGTTCTCTGACCCCTGACCTCTGTGTGTTGTCATTAGGCTCTCTAACCCCTGACACCTGCCCTCTGTGTGTTGTCATTAGGCTCTCTAACCCTGACCCCTGCCCTCTGTGTGTTGTCATCAGGCTCTCTAACCCTGACCTCTGTGTGTTGTCATCAGGCTCTCTAACCCCCTGACACCTGCCCTCTGTGTGTTGTCATCAGGCTCTCTAACCCCTGACCTCTGTGTGTTGTCATCAGGCTCTCTAACCCCTGACCTCTGTGTGTTGTCATCAGGCTCTCTAACCCCTGACACCTGACCTCTGTGTGTTGTCATCAGGTTCTCTGACCCCTGACCTCTGTGTGTTGTCCTCAGGTTCTCTGACCCCTGACCTCTGTGTGTTGTCATTAGGCTCTCTAACCCCTGACACCTGCCCTCTGTGTGTTGTCATTAGGCTCTCTAACCCCTGACCCCTGCCCTCTGTGTGTTGTCATCAGGCTCTCTAACCCCTGACCTCTGTGTGTTGTCATCAGGCTCTCTAACCCCTGACACCTGCCCTCTGTGTGTTGTCATCAGGCTCTCTAACCCCTGACCTCTGTGTGTTGTCATCAGGCTCTGCAGAGGATGACCTGATACTAGAGGTGGTGATCATGATCGGGACGGTGTCCATGGATGACAGCTGTGCCGCCATGTTGGCCAAGTCTGGCATCATCCCTGCTATCATAGAACTACTGAATGGTAAGACGACATCATCCCTGCTATTATAGAACTACTGAATGGTAAGACAGACATCATCCCTACTATTATAGAACTACTGAATGGTAAGACAGACATCATCCCTACTATTATAGAACTACTGAATGGTAAGACAGACATCATCCCTACTATTATAGAACTACTGAATGGTAAGACATCATCCCTACTATTATAGAACTACTGAATGGTAAGACATTATACCTGCTATTATAGAACTACTGAATGGTAAGATGACATCATCCCTGCTATTATAGAACTGCCTATTGGTAAGACATTATAACTGCTACCATAGAACTACTGAATGGTAAGACCTCATCCCTGTATTATAGAACTACTGAATTGTAAGACCGACATCATCCCTACTATTGTAGAACTACTGAATTATCAGACATCTTCCCTGCTATTATAGTACTGCTGAATGGTAAGACGACATCATCCCTACTATTATATAACTACTGAATGGTAAGACCGATCATCCCTGCTATTGTAGAACTACTGAATCGTCAGACATCATCCTTGCTATTGTAGAACTACTGAATCGTCAGACATCATCCCTGCTATTGTAGAACTACTGAATGGTAAGACAGACATCATCCCTACTATCATAGAACTACTGAATGGTAAGACAGACATCATCCCTGCTATTATAGAACTACTGAATGGTAAGACAGACATCATCCCTACTATTATAGAACTACTGAATGGTAAGACAGACATCATCCCTGCTATTATAGAACTACTGAATGGTAAGACAGACATCATCCCTGCTATTATAGAACTACTGAATGGTAAGACAGACATCATCCCTACTATTATAGAACTACTGAATGGTAAGACAGACATCATCCTTGCTATTGTAGAACTACTGAATCGTCAGACATCATCCTTGCTATTGTAGAACTACTGAATCGTCAGACATCATCCCTGCTATTGTAGAACTACTGAATGGTAAGACAGACATCATCCCTACTATCATAGAACTACTGAATGGTAAGACAGACATCATCCCTGCTATTATAGAACTACTGAATGGTAAGACAGACATCATCCCTACTATTATAGAACTACTGAATGGTAAGACAGACATCATCCCTGCTATTATAGAACTACTGAATGGTAAGACAGACATCATCCCTGCTATTATAGAACTACTGAATGGTAAGACAGACATCATCCCTACTATTATAGAACTACTGAATGGTAAGACAGACATCATCCTTGCTATTGTAGAACTACTGAATCGTCAGACATCATCTCCGCTATTATAGAACTACTGAATGGTGAGGCACCAACTCCATATTAATGCTCATGGTGTTCGACAAGCAGGTGTCCACATACTTTTGGTCATGTAGTGTATGTACATATAGGTAGGGATGAAGTGACTAGGCAACAGGATATATAATAAACAGCAGCAGTTGACTGTAGGTAGGGGTAAAGGATAGATAATAGACAGTAACAGCAGTATACTGTAGGTAGGGGTAAAGGATAGATAATAGACAGTAACAGCAGTATACTGTAGGTAGGGAGTAAAGGATAGATAATAGACAGTAACAGCAGTATACTGTAGGTAGGGGTAAAGGATAGATAATAGACAGTAACAGCAGTATACTGTAGGTAGGGGTAAAGGATAGATAATAGACAGTAACAGCAGTATACTGTAGGTAGGGGTAAAGGATAGATAATAGACAGTAACATCAGTATACTGTAGGTAGGGGTAAAGGATAGATAATAGACAGTAACAGCAGTATACTGTAGGTAGGGGTAAAGGATAGATAATAGACAGTAACAGCAGTATACTGTAGGTAGGGGTAAAGGATAGATAATAGACAGTAACAGCAGTATACTGTAGGTAGGGGTAAAGGATAGATAATAGACAGTAACAGCAGTATACTGTAGGTAAAGGACAGATAATAGACAGTAACAGCAGTATACTGTAGGTAGGGGTAAAGGATAGATAATAGACAGTAACAGCAGTATACTGTAGGTAGGGGGTAAAGGATAGATAATAGACAGTAACAGCAGTATACTGTAGGTAAAGGACAGATAATAGACAGTAACAGCAGTATACTGTAGGTAGGGGTAAGGATAGATAATAGACAGTAACAGTATACTGTAGGTAGGGAGTAAAGGATAGATAATAGACAGTAACAGTATACTGTAGGTAGGGGTAAAGGATAGATAATAGACAGTAACAGCAGTATACTGTAGGTAGGGAAGTAAAGGATAGATAATAGACAGTAACAGCAGTATACTGTAGGTAGGGGTAAAGGATGGATAATAGACAGAACAGCAGTATACTGTAGGTAGGGAGTAAAGGATAGATAATAGACAGTAACAGCAGTATACTGTAGGTAAAGGACAGATAATAGACAGTAACAGCAGTATACTGTAGGGGGTAAAGGATAGATAATAGACAGTAACAGCAGTATACTGTAGGTAGGAGTAAAGGATAGATAATAGACAGTAACAGCAGTATACTGTAGGTAGGGGTAAAGGATAGATAATAGACAGTAACAGCAGTATACTGTAGGTAGGGGTAAGGATAGATAATAGACAGTAACAGCAGTATACTGTAGGGGTGAGATAGATAATAGACAGTAACAGCAGTATACTGTAGGTAGAAAAGTAAAGGATAGATAATAGACAGAACAGCAGTATACTGTAGGTAGGGGTAAAGGATAGATAATAGACAGTAACAGCAGTATACTGTAGGTAGAGGTAAAGGATAGATAATAGACAGTAACAGCAGTATACTGTAGGTAGGGGTAAAGGATAGATAATAGACAGTAACAGCAGTATACTGTAGGTAGGGAGTAAAGGATAGATAATAGACAGTAACAGCAGTATACTGTAGGTAGAGGTAAGGATAGATAATAGACAGTAACAGCAGTATACTGTAGGTAGGGAGTAAAGGATAGATAATAGACAGTAACAGCAGTATACTGTAGTTAGGGAGTAAGGATAGATAATAGACAGTAACAGTAGTATACTGTAGGTAGGGAGTAAAGGATAGATAATAGACAGTAACAGCAGTATACTGTAGGTAGGGGGTAAAGGATAGATAATAGACAGTAACAGCAGTATACTGTAGGTAGGGGTAAAGGATAGATAATAGACAGTAACATCAGTATACTGTAGGTAAAGATAGATAATAGACAGTAACAGCAGTATACTGTAGGTAGGGGTAAAGGATAGATAATAGACAGTAACAGTAGTATACTGTAGGTAGGGGTAAAGGATAGATAATAGACAGTAACAGCAGTATACTGTAGGTAGGGGTAAAGGATAGATAATAGACAGTAACAGCAGTATACTGTAGGTAGGGTAAAGGATAGATAATAGACAGTAACAGCAGTATACTGTAGGTAGGGGTAAAGGATAGATAATAGACAGTAACAGTATACTGTAGGTAAAGGATAGATAATAGACAGTAACAGCAGTATACTGTGGGTAGGGGTAAAGGATAGATAATAGACAGTAACAGCAGTATACTGTAGGTAGGGAGTAAAGGATAGATAATAGACAGTAACAGCAGTATACCGTAGGTAGAGGATAGATAATAGACAGTAACAGCAGTATACTGTAGGTAGGGGTAAAGGATAGATAATAGACAGTAACAGCAGTATACTGTAGGTAGGGTAAAGGATAGATAATAGACAGTAACAGTATACTGTAGGTAAAGGATAGATAATAGACAGTAACAGCAGTATACTGTGGGTAGGGATAAAGGATAGATAATAGACAGTAACAGCAGTATACTGTAGGTAGGGGTAAAGGATAGATAATAGACAGTAACAGCAGTATACCGTAGGTAGAGGTAAAGGATAGATAATAGACAGTAACAGCAGTATATTGTAGGTAGGTGTAAAGGATAGATAATAGACAGTAACAGTATACTGTAGGTAAAGGATAGATAATAGACAGTAACAGCAGTATACTGTAGGTAGGGGTAAAGGATAGATAATAGACAGTAACAGTATACTGTAGGTAAAGGATATATAATAGACAGTAACAGCAGTATACTGTAGGTAGGGAGTAAAGGATAGATAATAGACAGTAACAGTATACTGTAGGTAAAGGATATATAATAGACAGTAACAGCAGTATACTGTAGGTAGGGGTAAAGGATAGATAATAGACAGTAACAGCAGTATACTGTAGGTAGGGGTAAAGGATAGATAATAGACAGTAACATCAGTATACTGTAGGTAGGGGTAAAGGATAGATAATAGACAGTAACAGCAGTATACTGTAGGTAGGGGTAAAGGATAGATAATAGACAGTAACAGTAGTATACTGTAGGTAGGGGTAAAGGATAGATAATAGACAGTAACAGCAGTATACTGTAGGTAGGGAGTAAAGGATAGATAATAGACAGTAACAGCAGTATACTGTAGGTAGGGGTAAAGGATAGATAATAGACAGTAACAGCAGTATACTGTAGGTAGGGGGTAAAGGATAGATAATAGACAGTAACAGCAGTATACTGTAGGTAGAGGTAAAGGATAGATAATAGACAGTAACAGCAGTATACTGTAGGTAGGGTAAAGGATAGATAGTAGACAATAACAGCAGTATACTGTAGGTAGGGGTAAAGGATAGATAATAGACAGTAACAGCAGTATACTGTAGGTAGGGGTAAAGGATAGATAATAGACAGTAACAGCAGTATACTGTAGGTAGGGGTAAAGGATAGATAATAGACAGTAACAGCAGTATACTGTAGGTAGGGAGTAAAGGATAGATAATAGACAGTAACAGCAGTATACTGTAGGTAGGGGTAAAGGATATATAATAGACAGTAACAACAGTATACTGTAGGTAGGATAGATAATAGACAGTAACAACAGTATACTGTAGGTAGGGAGTAAAGGATAGATAATAGACAGTAACAACAGTATACTGTAGGTAGTGGTAAAGGATAGATAATAGACAGTAACAGCAGTATACTGTAGGTAGGGGTAAAGGATAGATACTAGACAGTAACAACAGTATACTGTAGGTAGGGGGTAAAGGATAGATAATAGACAGTAACAGCAGTGTATGTGATGAGTCAAAAGAGTTGGTGCAAAGGGTCATTGCTAAGGAACTGTTACCTAACTGGGTATCTAAGGAACTGTTACCTAACTGGGTATCTAAGGAACTGTTACCTAACTGGGTATCTAAGGAACTGTTACCTAACTGGGTATCTAAGGAACTGTTACCTAACTGGGTATCTAAGGAACTGTTACCTAACTGGGTATCTAAGGAACTGTTACCTAACTGGGTATCTAAGGAACTGTTACCTAACTGGGTATCTAAGGAACTGTTACCTAACTGGGTATCTAAGGAACTGTTACCTAACTGGGTATCTAAGGAACTGTTAACTAACTGGGTATCTAAGGAACTGTTACCTAACTGGGTATCTAAGGAACTGTTAACTAACTGGGTATCTAAGGAACTGTTACCTAACTGGGTATCTAAGGAACTGTTACCTAACTGAGTATCTAAGGAACTGTTAACTAACTGTTTATCAGTCTGATGGGGGTCAAAGCTGTTCAGGGTCCCGTTGGTTCCAGACTTGGTGCATCGGTGCCACTTGCTGTGCGGTAGCAGAGAGAACAGTCTATGACTTGGGTGGCTGGTGTCTTTGACTATTTTTAAGGCCTTCCTCTGATACCGCCTGGTATAATTCCTTAGTTATGGTGCATTCGGAAAGTATTCAGACCCCATTACTTTTTCCACATTTTGTTACTTTACAGCTAAAATTGATTTAAATAAGAAAAAAAATTCCCAAGAACACAGTCATTCTTAAATGGAAGAAATTTGGAACCAGAGCTGACCGCCCAGCCAAAGAAACCTGGCATGGTCCTTACGGTGAAGCATGGTGGTGGCAGCATCATGCTGTGAGGATGTTTTCAGCGCCAGGGACTGGGAGACTAGTCAGGATGGAGGAAAAGATGAATGGAGAAAAATACAGAGAGATCCTTGATGAAAACCTGCTCCAGAGCGCTCAGGACCTCAGACTGGGGCGAAGGTTCACCTGCCAACAGGACAACGACCCAAAGCACACAGCCAAGACTATGGAGGAGTGGCTTCGGGACAAGTCTCTGGATGTACTTGGAGTTGCCCAGCCAGAGCCCGGACTTGAACCCTATCGAACATCTCTGGAGAGACTTTAAATAGCTGTGCACCGACGCTCCCCATCCAACCTGACAGAGCTTGAGAGGATCTGCAGAGAAGAATGGGAGAAACTCCCCAAAACTGGTGTGCCAAGCTTAGCGTCATACCCAAGAAGACTTGAGGCTGTAATCGCTGCCAAAGATGCTTCAACAAAGTACAGAGTAAAGGGTCTGAATTATGTAATATTTGTGATATTTCAGTTTTGTATTTTTTAATAAATGTGCAAACATTTCTAAAAACCTGTTTTTGCTTTGTCCTTATGGGGTATTGTGATGTCATTATGGGGTATTGTGATGTCATTGTGGGGTATTGTGATGTCCTTATGGGGTATTGTGATGTCTTTGCGGGGTATTGTGATGTCATTGTGGGGTATTGTGATGTCCTTATGGGGCATGTGATGTCATTATGGGGTATTGTGATGTCATTGTGGGGTATTGTGATGTCATTATGGTGTATTGTGATGTCATTATGGGGTATTGTGGTGTCATTATGGGGTATTGAGATGTCATTATGGGGTATTGTGGTGTCATTATGGAGTATTGTGGTGTCATTATGGGGTATTGAGATGTCATTATGGGGTATTGTGGTGTCATTATGGAGTATTGAGATGTCATTATGGGGTATTGTGATGTCATTATGGGGTATTGTGTTGTCCTTATGGGGTATTGTGATGTCATTATGGGGTATTGTGGTGTCATTATGGAGTATTGAGATGTCATTATGGGGTATTGTGATGTCATTATGGGGTATTGTGTGTAGATTGATGAGGAGGGGAAACAATTAAATCCATTTTAGTATAAGGTAACGTAACATTTTTTGGGAAAAAGTCATGGGGTCTGAATACTTGCACTTTATGTCTTGTTGTATGGAAGTCTATGCATCACATTAAATGTGAGTCATTGAGCAGACTCTCTTATCAAGACTGTTATCGCTGCCAAAGGTGCTTCAACAAAGTGCTGAGTAAAGGGTCTGAATACTTATGGAAATGTAGTATTTCAATTTTGTATTTTTAATACATTTTCAAAAATGTCTAAAAACCTGTTTTTGATTTGTCACTATGGGGTATTGTGTGTAGATTGCTGGGGGCGGGGGGCGGGGACTACTTAATCCATTTTAGAATATGGCTGTCACGTAGCAAAATGTGTAAAAAGTCAAGGGGTCTGAATACTTTCTGAATGCACCGCGAACACAGAGGAATTTGAAGCTCTCGATCTGCTCCACTACAGCCCCATCGATCTGAACGGGTGGCATGCTCGGCCCTCTGTTTCCTGTGGTCCACGATCAGCTCCTTTTGTCTTGCTCACGTTAAGAGAGATGTTCTCCTGGCTGCCAGATCTCTGACCTCCTCTCTATAGGCCGTCTCATCATCGTCAGGGGTCAGGCCTACCACCAGATCTCTGACCTCCTCTCTATAGGCCGTCTCATCGTCAGGGTCAGGCCTACCACCAGGTCTCTGACCTCCTCTCTGTAGGCCGTCTCATCATCGTCAGGGTCAGGCCTACCACCAGGTCTCTGACCTCCTCCCTGTAGGCCGTCTCATCATTGTCAGGGGTCAGGCCTACCACCAGGTCTCTGACCTCCTCCCTGTAGGCCGTATCATCATCGTCAGGGGTCAGGCCTACCACCAGGTCTCTGACCTCTCTATAGGCCGTCTCATCATCGTCAGGGGTCAGGCCTACCACCAGGTCTCTGACCTCTCTATAGGCCGTCTCATCATCGTCAGGGGTCAGGCCTACCACCAGGTCTCCGACCTCCTCTCTATAGGCCGTCTCATCATCGTCAGGGGTCAGGCCTACCACCAGTCTCTGACCTCCTCTCTATAGGCCGTCTCATCATCGTCAGGGGTCAGGCCTACCACCAGGTCTCTGACCTCCTCTCTATAGGCCGTCTCATCATCATCAGGGGTCAGGCCTACCACCAGATCTCTGACCTCCCTATAGGCCGTCTCATCGTCAGGGGTCAGGCCTACCACCAGATCTCTGACCTCCCTATAGGCCGTCTCATCGTCAGGGTCATGCCTACCACCAGGTCTCTGACCTCCTCCCTGTAGGCCGTCTCATCATCAGGGTCAGGCCTACCACCAGGTCTCTGACCTCCTCCCTATAGGCAGTCTCATCATCGTCAGGGGTCAGGCCTACCACCAGGTCTCTGACCTCCTCTCTATAGGCAGTCTCATCATCGTCAGGGGTCAGGCCTACCACCAGGTCTCTGACCCCCTCCCTGTAGGCCGTCTCATCGTAGGGGTCAGGCCTACCACCAGGTCTCTGACCTCCTGTAGGCCGTCTCATCATCAGGGGTCAGGCCTACCACCAGGTCTCTGACCTCCTCCCTATAGGCAGTCTCATCATCGTCAGGGGTCAGGCCCACCACCAGGTCTCTGACCACCTCTCTATAGGCAGTCTCATCATCGTCAGGGGTCAGGCCCACCACCAGGTCTCTGACCTCCTCCCTGCAGGCCGTCTCATCGGGGCCAGGGGTCAGGCCTACCACCAGGTCTCTGACCTCCTGTAGGCCGTCATCATCAGGGGTCAGGCCTACCACCAGGTCTCCTGACCACCTCTCTATAGGCAGTCTCATCATCGTCAGGGGTCAGGCCTACCACCAGGTCTCTGACCTCCTCCCTGTAGGCCGTCTCATCGTCAGGGTCAGGCCCACCACCAGGCCCCCTGACCTCCTGTAGTCAGTCTCATCGTCAGGGGTCAGGCCTACCACCAGGTCTCTGACCTCCCCCTGTAGGCCGTCTCATCATCAGGGTCAGGCCTACCACCAGGTCTCTGACCACCTCTATAGGCAGTCTCATCATCGTCAGGGGTCAGGCCTACCACCAGGCCCTGACCTCCCCTGTCTAGGCCGTCTCATCAAGTCAGGGTCAGGCCCACCACCAGGTCTCTGACCTCCCTGTAGGCCGTCTCATCGTCAGGGTCAGGCCTACCACCAGGTCTCTGACCTCCTCCCTGTAGGTCAGTCTCATCATCAGGGGTCAGGCCTAACACCAGGTCTCTGACCTCCTCCCTGTAGGCCGTCTCATCGTCAGGGGTCAGGCTACCACCAGGTCTCTGACCTCCTCCCTATAGGCAGTCTCTCATCGTCAGGGTCAGGCCTACCACCAGGTCTCTGACCTCCTCTCTATAAACAGTCTCATCATCGTCAGGGGTCAGGCCTACCACCAGGTCTCTGACCTCCTCCCTGTAGGCCGTCTCATCGTCAGGGGGTCAGGCCCACCACCAGGTCTCTGACCTCCCTGTAGAGCCGTCTCATCATCAGGGGTCAGGCCTACCACCAGGTCTCTGACCTCCTCCCTATAGGCAGTCTCATCATCGTCAGGGGTCAGGCCTACCACCAGGTCTCTGACCTCCTCTCTATAGGCAGTCTCATCATCGTCAGGGGTCAGGCCCACCACCAGGTCTCTGACCTCCTCTCTATAGGCAGTCTCATCATCATCAGGGTCAGGCCGACCACCAGGTCTCCTGACCTCCTCCCCTGTAGGCCGTCTCATCATCGTCAGGGTCATGCCTACCACCAGGTCTCTGACCTCCTCCCTGTAGGCCGTCTCATCATCAGGGTCAGGCCCACCACCAGGTCTCCTGACCTCCTCCCTGTAGGCCGTCTCATCATCAGGGGTCAGGCCCACCACCAGGTCTCTGACCTCCTCCCTGTAGGCCGTCTCATCGTCAGGGGTCAGGCCTACCACCAGGTCTCTGACCTCCTCCCTGTAGGCCGTCTCATCGTCAGGGTCAGGCCTACCACCAAGTCTCTGACCTCCCTGTAGGCCGTCTCATCGTCAGGGGTCAGGCCTACCACCAGGTCTCTGACCTCCTCCCTGTAGGCCGTCTCATCGTCAGGGGTCAGGCCTACCACCAGGTCTCTGACCTCCCTGTAGGCCGTCTCATCGCCAGGGGTCAGGCCCACCACCAGGTCTCTGACCTCCCTGTAGGCCGTCTCATCGTCAGGGGTCAGGCCCACCACCAGGTCTCTGACCTCCTCTCTATAGGCAGTCTCATCATCGTCAGGGGTCAGGCCTACCACCAGGTCTCTGACCTCCTCCCTGTAGGCCGTCTCATCATCAGGGGTCAGGCCTACCACCAGGTCTCTGACCTCCTCCCTGTAGGCCGTCTCATCATCAGGGGTCAGGCCCACCACCAGGTCTCTGACCTCCTCTCTATAGGCCGTCTCATCATCGTCAGGGGTCAGGCCTACCACCAGATCTCTGACCTCCTCTCTGTAGGCCGTCTCATCATCGTCAGGGGTCAGGCCTACCACCAGGTCTCTGACCTCCCTGTAGGCCGTCTCATCGTCAGGGGTCAGGCCCACCACCAGGTCTCTGACCTCCTCCCTGTAGGCCGTCTCATCATCAGGGGTCAGGCCTACCACCAGGTCTCTGACCTCCTCCCTATAGGCAGTCTCATCATCGTCAGGGGTCAGGCCTACCACCAGGTCTCTGACCTCCTCTCTATAGGCAGTCTCATCATCGTCAGGGGTCAGGCCTACCACCAGGTCTCTGACCTCCTCCCTGTAGGCCGTCTCATCATCAGGGGTCAGGCCCACCACCAGGTCTCTGACCTCCCTGTAGGCCGTCTCATCATCAGGGGTCAGGCCTACCACCAGGTCTCTGACCACCTCTCTATAGGCAGTCTCATCATCGTCAGGGGTCAGGCCTACCACCAGGTCTCTGACCTCCCTGTAGGCCGTCTCATCGTCAGGGGTCAGGCCCACCACCAGGTCTCTGACCTCCTGTAGGCCGTCTCATCGTCAGGGTCAGGCCTACCACCAGGTCTCTGACCTCCTCCCTGTAGGCCGTCTCATCATCAGGGGTCAGGCCTACCACCAGGTCTCTGACCTCCTCCCTATAGGCAGTCTCATCATCGTCAGGGGTCAGGCCTACCACCAGGTCTCTGACCTCCTCTCTATAGGCAGTCTCATCATCGTCAGGGTCAGGCCTACCACCAGGTCTCTGACCTCCTCCCTGTAGGCCGTCTCATCGTCAGGGTCAGGCCCACCACCAGGTCTCTGACCTCCCTGTAGGCCGTCTCATCGCCAGGGAGTCAGGCCCACCACCAGGTCTCTGACCTCCCTGTAGGCCGTCTCATCGTCAGGGGTCAGGCCTACCACCAGGTCTCTGACCTCCTCCCTGTAGGCCGTCTCATCGTCCAGGGTCAGGCCTACCACGGAGATCTCTGACCTCCTCCCTGTGAGCGTCTCATTGTCAGGGAGTCAGGCCTACCACCAGGTCTCTGACCTCCTCCCTGTAGGCCGTCTCATCGTCGTCGGGGTCCATGCACCACCAGGTCTCTGACCTCCTCCCTGTAGGCCGTCTCATCATCCAGGGTCAGGCCCACCACCAGGTCTCTGACCTCCCCTGTAAGCCGTCTCATCGCCAGGAGTCAGGCCCACCACCAGGTCTCTGACCTCCTCCTGTAGGCCGTCTCATCGTCAGGAGTCAGGCCCACCACCAGGTCTCTGACCTCCTCCCTGTAGGCCGTCTCATCATCAGGGGTCAGGCCTACCACCAGGTCTCTGACCTCCCTGTAGGCCGTCTCATCAGGGGTCAGGCCTACCACCAGGTCTCTGACCTCCTCCCTATAGGCAGTCTCATCATCGTCAGTCAGGCCCTGCCACCAGGTCTCTGACCTCCTCTCTATAGGCAGTCTCATCATCGTCAGGGTCAGGCCTACCACCAGGTCTCTGACCTCCTCCCTGTAGGCCGTCTCATCGTCCAGGGGTCAGGCCCACCACCAGGTCTCTGGGACCTCCCTGTAGGCCGTCTCATCGTCAGGGGTCAGGCCACCACCAGGTCTCTGACCTCCTCCCTGTAGGCCGTCTCATCATCAGGGGTCAGGCCTACCACCAGGTCTCTGACCTCCTCCCTGTAGGCAGTCTCATCATCGTCAGGGGTCAGGCCTACCACCAGGTCTCTGACCTCCTCCCTGTAGGCCGCCTCATCGTCAGGGGTCAGGCCCACCACCAGGTCTCTGACCTCCCTGTAGGCCGTCTCATCGCCAGGGGTCAGGCCCACCACCAGGTCTCCTGACCTCCCTGTAGGCCGTCTCATCGCAGGGGTCAGGCCTACCACCAGGTCTCTGACCTCCTCCCTGTAGGCCGTCTCATCGTCAGGGGTCATGCCTACCACCAGGTCTCTGACCTCTCCTGTAGGCCGTCTCATCAAGTCAGGGGTCAGGCCTACCACCAGGTCTCTGACCTCCTCCCTGTAGGCCGTCCTCATCGTCAGGGGTCAGGCCTACCATCAGGTCTCTGACCTCCTCCCTGTAGGCCGTCTCATCGTCAGGGTCAGGCCTACCACCAGGTCTCTGACCTCCCTCCCTGTAGGCCGTCTCATCGTCAGGGGGTCAGGCCTACCACCAGGTCTCTGACCTCCTCCCTGTAGGCCGTCTCATCGTCAGGGTCAGGCCCACCACCAGGTCTCTGACCTCCTCCCTGTAGGCCGCCTCATCATCATCAGGGTCAGGCCTACCACCAGGTCTCTGAACTCCTCCCTGTAGGCCGCTCATCATCAGGGTCAGGCCTACCACCAGGTCTCTGACCTCCTCTCTATAGGCCGTCTCATCATCAGGGGTCAGGCCTACCACCAGGTCTCTGACCTCCTCCCTGTAGGCCGTCTCATCATCGTCAGGGGTCAGGCCTACCACCAGGTCTCTGACCTCCTCCCTGTAGGCCGTCTCATCATCAGGGGTCAGGCCTACCACCAGGTCTCTGACTTCCTCCCTGTAGGCCGTCTCATCATCGTCTACCACCGGCGTCAGCAAACTTAATGATGGCATTGAAGTCGTGCTGCATGGGTGAACAGGAAGTACAGGAAGGGACTAAGCATGCACCCCTCAGTGTTTAATACAGGGTACTGTGTTTAATAGTCACATGTACAGGGTACAGGGTACTGTATTTAGTCACATGTACAGGGTACAGGGTACTGTGTTTAATAGTCACATGGGTACAGTCCATAGGGGGAGCAGGTAGCTGTCTAGTGGTGACTGTTCAGCAGCCTGATGGTCTGAGGGTAGAAACTATTGGCCAGTCTTACAGTTTTTGCCATGATGCTCCCATACTGCCCCTGTCTGGGTGATTGAAGCGGGGGAGAACAGGGCGTGGCTGGGGTCCATGATGCTCCCATACTGCCCCCGTCTGGGTGATTGAAGCAGGGAGAACAGGGTGGGCTGGGGTCCATGATGCTCCCCATACTGCCCCTGTCTGGGTGATTGAAGCAGGGAGAACAGGGTGTGGCTGGGGTCCATGATGCTCCCATACTGCCCTGTCTGGGTGATTGAAGCAGGGAGAACAGGGCGTGGCTGGGGTCCATGATGCTCCCATACTGCCCCTGTCTGGGTGATTTGAAGCAGGGAGAACAGGGCGTGGCTGGGGTCCATGATGCTCCCATACTGCCCCGTCTGGGTGATTTGAAGCAGGGAGAACAGGGCGTGGCTGGGGTCCATGATGCTCCCATACTGCCCCGTCTGGGTGATTGAAGCGGGGAGAACAGGGTGGGCTGGGGTCCATGATGCTCCCATACTGCCCCTGTCTGGGTGATTGAAGCGGGGAGAACAGGGCGTGGCTGGGGTCCATGATGCTCCCATACTGCCCCGTCTGGGTGATTGAAGGGGGAGAACAGGGTGTGGCTGGGGTCCATGATGCTCCCATACTGCCCCTGTCTGGGTGATTGAAGCAGGGAGAACAGGGCGTGGCTGGGGTCCATGATGCTCCCACTCTGCCCCCTTCTGGGTGATTGAAGCCGGGGAGAAAAGGACGTGGTTCGGGTGGCTGGAGTCCATGATGATGTTCTTGGCCTTCCTGAGAAACCTGGTGTTGTAGGTGTCCTGTAGGGCAGGCAGTGAGCACCAAACGGTGTGTTCAGCTGCACGTATCACACTCTGTAGTGGACTTGCCGTACCAGGCTGTGATGCAGCCTGACAGAATGCTCGACATGGTGCTCCTGTAGAACACTGTGATGCAGCCTGACAGAATGCTCTCGATGGTGCTCCTGTAGAACACTGTGATGCAGCCTGACAGAATGCTCTCGATGGTGCTCCTGTAGAACACTGTGATGCAGCCTGACAGAATGCTCTCGATGGTGCCCTGTAGAACACTGTGAGGGCCCTCGGGGACGGGACAGATTTCTTCAGCATCCTGAAGTTGAAGTTGTGCCTTCTTCACCACAGTGTTCATGTGCTTAGACCATTTGAACTTTTCCGGGATGCCAGGGAATCTTCACGGCGGCCCCGTTGATGAGAATGGGGACGTGTCCAGCCTGGTTCCTCATGAAGTTCACAATCGGCTCCTTTGTTTTGCTAACGAGAGAGAGGTTGTTTACCTGGCACGACGCCATCAGAGTGCCTGTAAGCTGTTTCGTCATTGTTGGTAACCAGGCCTGTCGTGTCATCAGTGAACTTGACGATGGAGTTGGAACTGTGAGGCCACACAGTCATGGGTATACAGGGAGTACAGGAGGGGACTGAGGACGCACCCTTGTGGGGTCCCCGTGTTGAGAATCAGTGTCGAGGATGTAATGTTGTCTACCTTCACCTGTGGTCGGCCCATCAGGAAGTCCAGGACCCAGTTGCAGAGGGAGGAGTTCAGACCCAGGGCCGTGAGATTTGTAATGAGCTGATAGGACACTATGGTATTTAAGGCCGAGCTGTAGTCAATGAACAGCATCCTCACATATGCTTTCCTTTTGTCCAGGTGAGTGAGGACAGTGTGCAGTGCCATGGCGATTGCGTTGTCGTGGGATCTGTCAGGGCGGTAGGAGAATTGAAGAGGGTGCAGTGTGTCGAGGAGCTGATATGGGCTTTGACTTGATGAGACCACCTGGATCAGAACCAACATGACAGGGGCTTCTTATTGAACTGATGAGACCCGGATCAGAACCAACATGACAGGGCTTCTTATTGAACTGATGAGACCCGATCAGAACCAACATGACAGGGCTTCTTAGTGAACTGATGAGACCCGGATCAGAACCAATATGACAGGGCTTCTTATTGAACTGATGAGACCGGATCAGAACCAATATGACAGGGCTTCTTAGTGAACTGATGAGACCCGAATCAGAACCAACATGACAGGGCTTCTTATTGAACTGATGAGACCCCGGATCAGAACCAATATGACAGGGCTTCTTATTGAACTGATGAGACCCGGATCAGAACCAGAGTCCGTATCTTTCCAGACGATTCGGAAACGCTACCCTTTCCGGGCGAAATACAGACCTCTCACAACATTGCTCGTCCTCATACATAATAAACACTTCATACTGTGCATGTGGCTGTAAAAAAAAAAAAAAAAATGATCTGAACGATGTTAAAAGTTTATCTGTGGTGGAGTTTAGATATCAGGTTTGGTTTCCCTTCTCGACGAAGCCCTCTCTCTGTGTGTGTCTAACATGGATGTTTCTCCCTGCAGCCCAACAGGAGGACGATGAGTTTGTGTGTCAGATCGTCTATGTGTTCTACCAGATGGTGTTTCACCAGGCTACCAGGAGGTCATCATTAAAGAGACACGTCCTTCCTACCCACGATGCACTGCTTCTTACGTTTAAAACATGTTGATGCATAGTTAACGTTGTTGTATTTTGAAAGAGTAAAGAAATATAACTTCAGTTTGAACTATTAAAGGCCATTATTCTTTGAATGTTCTTCCTCATCATCATCATCATCCTCCTCCTCCTCCTATGAAAAACCACTTCATTACTGTACGTTGGCTGTTTGAGCCTTGAACCAGCGACCTCAGACTTCCCAGAGCTGTAACCCTTAACCCTCATCTCAGAGGCACCGGCGTACCTTATCGACCTGATGCACGACAAGAATGCTGAGATACGCAAGGTCTGTGACAACACTCTGGACATAATCGCTGTAAGTAACATACTAACACTGAATTAAACCCTATAACAGGTAGAAACACACGCCACTACTGGTACTGAGGGTATCCTCATGTAACCCCTGTCTCTCTGAGGATATCCTCCTGTGTAACCCCAGTCTCTCTGAGGGGTATCCTCCTGTAACCCCAGTCTCTCTGAGGGTATCCTCCTGTAACCCCAGTCTCTCTGAGGGGTATCTCCTGTAACCCCAGTCTCTCTGAGGGGTATCCTCCCTGTAACCCCAGTCTCTGAGGGGTATCCTCCTGTGTTACCCCAGTCTCTCTGAGGGGTATCCTCCTGTAACCCCAGTCTCTCTGAGGGGTATCCTCCTGTAACCCCAGTCTCTGAGGGGCATCCTCCTGTAACCCCAGTCTCTCTGAGGGGTATACTCCTGTAACCCCAGTCTCTCTGAGGGGTATCCTCCTGTGTAACCCCAGTCTCTCTGAGGGGTATCATCCTGTAACCCCAGTCTCTCTGAGGGGTATCCTCCTGTAACCCCAGTCTCTCTGAGGGGTATCCTCCTGTAACCCCAGTCTCTCTGAGGGGTATCCTCCTGTAACCCCAGTCTCTCTGAGGGGTATCCTCCTGTGTGTAACCCCAGTCTCTCTGAGGGGCATCCTCCTGTGTAACCCCAGTCTCTCTGAGGGGTATCCTCCTGTAACCCCAGTCTCTCTGAGGGGTATCCTCCTGTAACCCCAGTCTCTCTGAGGGGTATCCTCCTGTGTGTAACCCCAGTCTCTCTAGGGGTATCCTCCTGTAACCCCAGTCTCTCTGAGGGGTATCCTCCTGTAACCCCAGTCTCTCTGAGGGGTATCCTCCTGTGTAACCCCAGTATCTCTGCGGGGTATCCTCCTGTAACCCCAGTCTCTCTGAGGGATATCCTCCCCCCAGTCTCTCTGAGGGGTATCATCCTGTAACCCCAGTCTCTGAGGGGTATCCTCCTGTAACCCCAGTCTCTCTGAGGGGTATCCTCCTGTGTGTAACCCCAGTCTCTCTGAGGGGTATCCTCTTGTAACTCCAGTCTCTCTGAGGGTATCCTCCTGTAACCCCAGTCTCTCTGAGGGATATCCTCCTGTGTAACCCCGGTCTCTCTGAGGGGTATCCTCCTGTAACCCCAGTCTCTCTGAGGTATCCTCCTGTAACCCCAGTCTCTCTGAGGGGTATCCTCCTGTAACCCCAGTCTCTCTGAGGGGTATCCTCCTGTGTAACCCCAGTATCTCTGAGGGGTATCCTCCTGTAACCCCAGTCTCTCTGAGGGATATCCTCCTGTGTGTAACCCCAGTCTCTCTCTAAGGGGTATCCTCCTGTAACCCCAGTCTCTCTGAGGGGTATCCTCCTGTAACCCCAGTCTCTCTGAGGGATATCCTCCTGTAACCCCAGTCTCTCTGAGGGGTATCCTCCTGTAACCCCAGTCTCTCTGAGGGGTATCCTCCTGTAACCCCAGTCTCTCTGAGGGTATCCTCCTGTAACCCCAGTCTCTCTGAGGGGTATCCTCCTGTAACCCCAGTCTCTCTGAGGATATCCTCCTGTAACCCCAGTCTCTCTGAGGGGTATCCTCCTGTAACCCCAGTCTCTCTGAGGGGTATCCTCCTGTAACCCCAGTCTCTCTGAGGGGCATCCTCCTGTAACCCCAGTCTCTCTGAGGGTATCCTCCTGTGTAACCCCAGTCTCTCTGAGGGGTATCCTCCTGTAACCCCAGTCTCTCTGAGGGGTATCCTCCTGTGTTACCCCAGTCTCTCTGAGGGGTATCCTCCTGTAACCCCAGTCTCTCTGAGGGGTATCCTCCTGTAACCCCAGTCTCTCTGAGGGGCATCCTCCTGTAACCCCAGTCTCTCTGAGGGGTATACTCCTGTAACCCCAGTCTCTCTGAGGGGTATCCTCCTGTGTAACCCCAGTCTCTCTGAGGGGTATCATCCTGTAACCCCAGTCTCTCTGAGGGGTATCCTCCTGTAACCCCAGTCTCTCTGAGGGGTATCCTCCTGTAACCCCAGTCTCTCTGAGGGGTATCCTCCTGTAACCCCAGTCTCTCTGAGGGGTATCCTCCTGTGTGTAACCCCAGTCTCTCTGAGGGGTATCCTCCTGTAACCCCAGTCTCTGAGGGGTATCCTCCTGTAACCCCAGTCTCTCTGAGGGGTATCCTCCTGTAACCCCAGTCTCTCTGAGGGGTATCCTCCTGTGTGTAACCCCAGTCTCTCTTAGGGTATCCTCCTGTAACCCCAGTCTCTCTGAGGGGTATCCTCCTGTAACCCCAGTCTCTCTGAGGGGTATCCTCCTGTAACCCCAGTATCTCTATGGGGTATCCTCCTGTAACCCCAGTCTCTCTGAGGGATATCCTCCTGTGTAACCCCAGTCTCTCTGAGGGGTATCCTCCTGTAACCCCAGTCTCTCTGAGGGGTATCCTCCTGTAACCCCAGTCTCTCTGAGGGGTATCCTCCTGTGTGTAACCCCAGTCTCTCTGAGGGGTATCCTCTTGTAACTCCAGTCTCTCTGAGGGGTATCCTCCTGTAACCCAAGTCTCTCTGAGGGATATCCTCCTGTGTAACCCCAGTCTCTCTGAGGGGGTATCCTCCTGTAACCCCAGTCTCTCTGAGGGGTATCCTCCTGTAACCCCAGTCTCTCTGAGGGGTATCCTCCTGTAACCCCAGTCTCTCTGAGGGTATCCTCCTGTGTAACCCCAGTATCTCTGAGGGGCATCCTCCTGTAACCCCAGTCTCTCTGAGGGATATCCTCCTGTGTGTAACCCCAGTCTCTCTCTAAGGGGTATCCTCCTGTAACCCCAGTCTCTCTGAGGGGTATCCTCCTGTAACCCCCAGTCTCTCTGAGGGATATCCTCCTGTGTAACCCCAGTCTCTCTGAGGGGTATCCTCCTGTAACCCCAGTCTCTCTGAGGGTATCCTCCTGTAACCCCAGTCTCTCTGAGGGGTATCCTCCTGTAACCCCAGTCTCTCTGAGGGGTATCCTCCTGTAACCCCAGTCTCTCTGAGGGTATCCTCCTGTGTAACCCCAGTATCTCTGAGGGGTATCCTCCTGTAACCCCCAGTCTCTCTGAGGGATATCCTCCTGTGTAACCCCAGTCTCTCTGAGGGGTATCCTCCCTGTAACCCCAGTCTCTCTGAGGGTATCCTCCTGTAACCCCAGTCTCTCTGAGGGCATCCTCCTGTAACTCCAGTCTCTCTGAGGGGTATCCTGTGTAACCCCAGTCTCTCTGAGGGTATCATCCTGTGTAACCCCAGTCTCTCTGAGGGGTATCATCCTGTAACCCCAGTCTCTGAGGGGTATCCTCCTGTAACCCCAGTCTCTGAGGGTATCCTCCTGTAACCCCAGTCTCTCTGAGGGCATCCTCCTGTAACCCCAGTCTCTCTGAGGGGTATCCTCCTGTGTGTAACCCCAGTCTCTCTTAGGGTATCCTCCTGTAACCCCAGTCTCTCTGAGGGGTATCATCCTGTGTAACCCCAGTCTCTCTGGCATCCTTTCACTCCCTCCTCTCTACATTTTCCTCCTCTGTCTCTGCTGCTAAAGCCACTTTCTACCATTCTAAATTCCAAGCATCTGCCTCTAACCCTAGGAAGCTCTTTGCCACCTTCTCCTCCCTCCTGAATCCTCCTCCCCTCCCCCTCCTCCCTCTCTGCAGATGACTTCGTCAACCATTTTGAAAAGAAGGTCGACGACATCCGATCCTCGTTTGCTAAGTCAAACGACACCGCTGGTTCTGCTCACACTGCCCTACCCTGTGCTCTGACCTCTTTCTCCCCTCTCTCTCCAGATGAAATCTCGCGTCTTGTGACGGCCGGCCGCCCAACAACCTGCCCGCTTGACCCTATCCCCTCCTCTCTTCTCCAGACCATTTCCGGAGACCTTCTCCCTTACCTCACCTCGCTCATCAACTCATCCCCTGACCGCTGGTTACGTCCCTCCCGTCTTCAAGAGAGCGAGAGTTGCACCCCTTCTGAAAAAACCTACACTCGATCCCTCCGATGTCAACAACTACAGACCAGTATCCCTTCTCTCTTTTCTCTCCAAAACTCTTGAGCGTGCCGTCCTTGGCCAGCTCTACCGCTATCTCTCTCAGAATGACCTTCTTGATCCAAATCAGTCAGGTTTCAAGACTAGTCATTCAACTGAGACTGCTCTTCTCTGTATCACGGAGGCGCTCCGCACTGCTAAAGCTAACTCTCTCTCCTCTGCTCTCATCCTTCTAGACCTATCGGCTGCCTTCGATACTGTGAACCATCAGATCCTCCTCTCCACCCTCTCCGAGTTGGGCATCTCCGGCGCGGCCCACGCTTGGATTGCGTCCTACCTGACAGGTCGCTCCTACCAGGTGGCGTGGCGAGAATCTGTCTCACCACGCGCTCTCACCACTGGTGTCCCCCAGGGCTCTGTTCTAGGCCCTCTCTTATTCTCGCTATACACCAAGTCACTTGGCTCTGTCATAACCTCACATGGTCTCTCCTATCATTGCTATGCAGACGACACACAATTAATCTTCTCCTTTCCCCCTTCTGATGACCAGGTGGCGAATCGCATCTCTGCATGTCTGGCAGACATATCAGTGTGGATGACGGATCACCACCTCAAGCTGAACCTCAGCAAGACGGAGCTCCTCTTCCTCCCGGGGAAGGACTGCCCGTTCCATGATCTCGCCATCACGGTTGACAACTCCATTGTGTCCTCCTCCCAGAGCGCTAAGAACCTTGGCGTGATCCTGGACAACACCCTGTCGTTCTCAACTAACATCAAGGCGGTGTCCCGTTCCTGTAGGTTCATGCTCTACAACAGGGGTGTCAAAGTCAAATGGACGGAGGGCCAAATAAAAATTTAGCTACAAGCCGAGGGCCGGACTGTTCGAATGTTCATTGAAAAATTTTGAAATGACGCATATAGTCTAGTGAACCTAATTGAACCTACTGAAAACCTAACAAATATATTCCAATATGATCAGATAAATAAAGCAATATTTTCTTATGGCTCTGTCAGTAATCTTTAATTTTCAACAGACACAAAAGACAAATTTCCTTTATATAAAAATCCCCATAACATGAACATTAAATGAAAGAAACCGGTATTCAAGGCACCATCAGTAGCCTATATTTTCTATTTTAGCAAAAGTGGGCTAAATTTACTTCAAAGAAAAAACAATAATAGCAATTTTCTATCATCCACTCAACTGAAATATTTTTAAAATATAATTGGATTGAAATACAATAAAATAAAGTGCAAAAATCTATTAATCAAAAACAACACTTTGTTTAAGGAGAAGTAACATGCAGTGAAAACAAATATTAAACTTTAACTTTTAAACTTGAACTGAGTAAAAACTCTAAATATGTGATTGCACAGTAATGTTCACTTGTTTGAGGTTGAGGGTGATACTTGGTGGTGTCCCATCTTTTCCACAAGTTCATCAATGTTCGGGGTAAGGCTCTGAGCTGAGGAAATCCTCAGAATTGAGTGGAGGTGTTCAGCAGTAAGTCGACTTCTGTGTGATGTTTTGTTCAAGTTCATCAAAGAAAACAGTTGTTCACACAGGTATGTGCTGCCAAACATAGACAACGTTTGAGCAGCCTGGATGCGCAGCTGGGGCATTGTGTCGGGGAGGAAACGGGCGAACTCCGCAGCACCCACTGCCGCATATTTTGCCCTCAGTGCATCATTGCATTGAAGGTCAATCAACTCCATTTGGAGGTTTGGTGGTGAGCTTTCCACGTCAACAGCAAATGGGTTACCGAGCAGTTCCAACCTGCTTTTTTGTGCTTCAAAGTCAGCAAATCGGCGTCGAAAGTCAGCGGCAAGCATACCTATTTTATCAGCCAACTGTGCGCTCGGGAACGCACTGGTAGAGAGCTTCTCTTTCATGGTCTGGCAGCTGGGAAAGTGGCTCAAATTTTCTTTCCGCATCTGCGTCTCCCACAGAGTCAGTTTGGTTTTAAATGCCTTCACTGTACTGTACATATCAGAGATGACACGATCCCGACCCTGCAGCTGCAAGTTCATTGCATTCAGATGACTCGTAATGTCACACAGAAAAGCCATTTCACACAGAAACATTTCTGTCTCGGAGTTGTGTTGTGTCTTTCCCTTTGCTGTCCAAGAACAGACAAATCTCCTCACGAAGCTCGAAACATCTTTGAAGCACCTTTCCCTGGCTTAGCCATCGCACCTCTGTGTGATAAGGCAAATCACCATGCTCCGTTTCTAACTCCGTCAGAAATGCCTTGAACTGGCGGTGATTCAAACCTTTGGCTCTGATAAAGTTAACTGTGCGCGTGATGATGCTCATTACATGCTCCATTTTCAAGGCTTTACCGCACAACGCTTCCTGGTGTATGATACAATGATAAGCTGTCAGCTCACCTGTCGCGTTTTCCTCTTGCATCTTTTCCCGTATCTTCGCCACCAGTCCGCTCCTGTGTCCACACACGCAGGTGCTCCGTCGGTTGTCAAACCCACGAGTTTTTCCCAAGGCAGCTCCATCTCATTTACACATCTTGACACCTCTTCATACAAATCATGCCCCGTAGTTGTGCCATGCATAGGACGTAAAGCCAAAACTCCTCTGTCACGCTTAGGCTGGAGTCCACTCCGCGGATGAAAATTGACAACTGGGCAATGTCAGAAATGTCGGTGCTCTCATCCACAGCCAAGGAATATGCAATGAAATCTTTTCCCTTTTTCACAAGCTGCTCTTTTAGATTGATGGACAACTGGTCTACTCTCTCGGCAATGGTGTTTCTGCTCAGACTCACATTTAAAAAGAGTTGCCTTTTTCTCTGGGCAAACTTTCGTCACAAACTTTAATCATGCAGTTTTTGATGAAATCCCCCTCCGTAAATGGCCGGGCTGATTTAGCGATCTCTTCTGCCAAAATAAAACTGGCCTTGACAGCAGCCTGGCCTTGTGATTTGGCTTTTTTGAACAGAGCCTGTCGAGATTTGAGGCCTCGTTTTAATTCCTCTGCCTTTTTGTAGCCTTTGTTCCATGTCCATATTCTTGTTTTTGTCCGCGTGTTTCGTTTCATAATGTCGTCTCAGATTATACTCTTTCAGTACCGCCACACTTTCTCCACACAGAAGACACACAGGTTTTCCAGCTACCTCCGTGAACAAATACTCCGACTCCCACCTTGTTTGAAACCCCGGTTCTCAGTGTCCACCTTCCGTTTTGCCATTTTTGATGGGTATCTGAAAGTTAATTTTACTGTGATGCTGACAACTGCTGTGCCAATAAATATTGAAATGAAGCAGCCTACTGCTCGGTGCGTCACCGTTGCATTGTGGGAAATGTAGTATTGGTGCGTGTAAAAGATCTGCGGGCTGCCGGCTTGCTGCGGTCTGCGGGCGGTTCTAATAATAAATCAAGATCATCCCAGGGGCCGTAAAAACCTTCTCGCGGGCCGGATGTGGCCCGCGGGCCTTGACTCTGACATATGTGCTCTACAACATCCGCAGAGTACGACCCTGCCTCACACAGGAAGCGGCGCAGGTCCTAATCCAGGCACTTGTCATCTCCCGTCTTGATTACTGCAACTCGCTGTTGGCTGGGCTCCCTGCCTGTGCCATTAAACCCCTACAACTCATCCAGAACGCCGCAGCCCGTCTGGTGTTCAACCTTCCCAAGTTCTCTCCACGTCACCCCGCTCCTCCGCTCTCTCCACTGGCTTCCAGTTGAAGCTCGCATCCGCTACAAGACCATGGTGCTTGCCTACGGAGCTGTGAGGGGAACGGCACCTCAGTACCTCCAGGCTCTGATCAGGCCCTACACCCAAACAAGGGCACTGCGTTCATCCACCTCTGGCCTGCTCGCCTCCCTACCACTGAGGAAGTACAGTTCCCGCTCAGCCCAGTCAAAACTGTTCGCTGCTCTGGCCCCCAATGGTGGAACAAACTCCTCACGACGCCAGGACAGCGGAGTCAATCACCACCTTCCGGAGACACCTGAAACCCCACCTCTTCAAGGAATACCTAGGATAGGGTAAGTAATCCTTCTCACCCCCCCTAAAAAGATTTAGATGCACTATTGTAAGTGGCTGTTCCACTGGATGTCATAAGGTGAATGCACCAATTTGTAAGTCGCTCTGGATAAGAGCGTCTGCTAAATGACTTAAATGTAAATGTAAATGTAAATGGGTATCCTCCTGTGTGTAACCCCAGTCTCTCTGAGGGTATCCTCCTATGTGTAACCCCCCGTCTCTCTGAGGGGTATCCTCCTGTGTGTAACCCCAGTCTCTCTGAGGGGTATCCTCCTGTAACCCCAGTCTCTCTGAGGGTGTCCTCCTGTGTGTAACCCCAGTCTCTCTGAGGGGTATCCTCCTGTGTAACCCCAGTCTCTCTGAGGGGTATCGTCCTGTAACCCCAGTCTCTCTGAGGAGTATCCTCCTGTGTAACCCCAGTCTCTCTGAGGGGTATCCTCCTGTAACCCCAGTCTCTCTGAGGATATCCTCCTGTGTAACCCCAGTCTCTCTGAGGGGTATCATCCTGTAACCCCAGTCTCTCTGAGGGGTATCCTCCTGTGTGTAACCCCAGTCTCTCTGAGGGGTATCCTCCTGTGTGTAACCCCAGTCTCTCTGAGGGGTATCCTCCTGTGTAACCCCAGTCTCTCTGAGGGTATCATCCTGTAACCCCAGTCTCTCTGAGGGGTATCCTCCTGTGTGTAACCCCAGTCTCTCTGAGGGGTATCCTCCTGTGTGTAACCCCAGTCTCTCTGAGGGTATCCTCCTGTGTAACCCCAGTCTCTCTGAGGGGTATCCTCCTGTGTAACCCCAGTCTCTCTGAGGGGTATCCTCCTGTGTAACCCCAGTCTCTCTGAGGGTATCCTCCTGTGTAACCCCAGTCTCTCTGAGGGGTATCATCCTGTGTAACCCCAGTCTCTCTGAGGGGTATCCTCCTGTAACCCCAGTCTCTCTGAGGGTATCCTCCTGTAACCCCAGTCTCTCTGAGGGGTATCCTCCTGTAACCCCAGTCTCTCTGAGGGGTATCCTCCTGTAACCCCAGTCTCTCTGAGGGGTATCCTCCTGTAACCCCAGTCTCTCTGAGGGGTATCCTCCTGTGTGTAACGGGACGATACCCCCTCTCCATCCCTCTAGGAGTATGATGAGGAGTGGGGGAGGAAGACTCAGAGAGAGAAGTTCCGATGGCATAACTCTCAGTGGTTGGAGATGGTGGAGAGTAGGCAGATGGAGGAGGGAGAGCCCTTCATGTACGGAGAGGATGGAGAGATGGACAGACCTGACCTCTTCTACAGCACGGGTCAGTAAAGTGCATTTTCAGATCCGGTTTGTGCTGTTTGTTTGTCTCCGTCTCCACCAGCAGCTGTCAGGAAGTCCTTTTAGAGGAAGACCTCACAATCCCTGTGTTTGTTTTCCCTCTTTCTCTCTGTGTCTAGACGGGATCACCCCTGCGTCAGGAGCGGTCAGTCCAGACTTCTTCAGTGATCCCTACGCACAGAATGGAGACGGACAACACGGGTACGATAGTGAGACAAACTGTAACACTCTCAAACACTACTGATTCATCTCACACATACACACTCACCTTGTACATGTCATCCATCCAGTACACTCTTCCAGTATACCTTATACTCTGTTAGTATCGAACACCTTGGAGGGTAGGGTTTAACATAGGGTCTAACACCGTGGAGGGTAGGGTCTAACACCCTGGAGGGTAGGGTCTAACATAGGGTCTAACACCCTGGAGGGTAGGGTCTAACATAGGGTCTAACACCCTGGAGGGTAGGGTCTAACATAGGGTCTAACACCCTGGAGGGTAGGGTCTAACATAGGGTCTAACACCTTGGAGGGTAGGGTTTAACATAGGGTCTAACACCGTGGAGGGTAGGGTCTAACATAGGGTCTAACACCTTGGAGGGTAGGGTCTAACATAGGGTCTAACACCCTGGAGGGTAGGGTCTAACATAGGGTCTAACACCCTGGAGGGTAGGGTCTAACATAGGGTCTAACACCTTGGAGGGTAGGGTCTAACACCTTGGAGGGTAGGTTCTAACATAGGGTCTAACACCTTGGAGGGTAGGGTCTAACATAGGGTCTAACACCTTGGAGGGTAGGGTCTAACATAGGGTCTAACACCCTGGAGGGTAGGGTCTAACATAGGGTCTAACACCCTGGAGGGTAGGGTCTAACATAGGGTCTAACACCCTGGAGGGTAGGGTCTAACATAGGGTCTAACACCCTGGAGGGTAGGGTCTAACATAGGGTCTAACACCCTGGAGGTAGGGTCTAACATAGGGTCTAACACCCTGGAGGGTAGGGTCTAACACCTTGGAGGGTAGGGTCTAACATAGGGTCTAACACCCTGGAGGGTAGGGTCTAACATAGGGTCTAACACCCTGGAGGGTAGGGTCTAACATAGGGTCTAACACCCTGGAGGGTAGGGTCTAACATAGGGTCTAACACCCTGGAGTGTAGGGTCTAACATAGGGTCTAACACCCTGGAGGGTAGGGTCTAACATAGGGTCTAACACCCTGGAGGGTAGGGTCTAACATAGGGTCTAACACCCTGGAGGGTAGGGTCTAACATAGGGTCTAACACCCTGGAGGGTAGGGTCTAACATAGGGTCTAACACCCTGGAGTGTAGGGTCTAATATAGGGTCTAACACCTTGGAGGGTAGGGTCTAACATAGGGTCTGACACCCTGGAGGGTAGGGTCTAACACCTTGGAGGGTAGGGTCTAACACCTTGGAGGGTAGGGTCTAACACCTTGGAGGGTCGGGACTAACACCTTGGAGGGTAGAGTCTAACATAGGGTCTAACACCTTGGAGGGTAGGGTCTAACACCCTGGAGGGTAGGGTCTAACATAGGGTCTAACACCTTGGAGGGTAGGGTCTAACACCTTGGAGGGTAGGGTCTAAAACCTTGGAGGGTAGGGTCTAACACCTTGGAGGGTAGGGTCTAACATAGGGTCTAACACCTTGGAGGGTAGAGTCTAACATAGGGTCTAACACCTTGGAGGGTAGGGTCTAACACCTTGGAGGGTAGGGTCTAACTATAATAATATAATATAATATATGCCATTTAGCAGACGCTTTTATCCAAAGCGACTTACAGTCATGTGTGCATACATTCTACGTATGGGTGGTCCTGGGAATCGAACCCACTACCCTGGCGTTACAAGCGCCATGCTCTACCAACTGAGCTACAGAAGGACTTGGAGGGTAGGGTCTAACACCTTGGAGGGTAGGGTCTAAAACCTTGGAGGGTAGGGTCTAACACCTTGGAGGGTAGGGTCTAACATAGGGTCTAACACCTTGGAGGGTAGGGTCTAACACCCTGGAGGGTAGGGTGTAACACCCTGGAGGGTAGGGTCTAACACCTTGGAGGGTAGGGTCTAACATAGGGTCTAACACCTTGAAGGGTAGGGTCTAACACCTTGGAGGGTAGGGTCTAACATAGGGTCTAACACCTTGGAGGGTAGGGTCTAACACCTTGGAGGGTAGGGTCTAACACCTTGGAGGGTAAGGTCTAACACCTTGGAGGGTAGGGTCTAACATAGGGTCTAACACCCTGGAGGGTAGGGTCTAACACCCTGGAGGGTAGGGTCTAACATGGGGTCTAACACCTTGGAGGGTAGGGTCTAATATAGGGTCTAACACCCTGGAGGGTAGGGTCTAACACCCTGGAGGGTAGGATCTAACATGGGGTCTAACACCTTGGAGGGTAGGGTCTAATATAGGGTCTAACACCTTGTAGGGTAGGGTCTAACACCTTGGAGGGTAGGGTCTAACACCTTGGAGGGTAGGGCCTAACATAGGGTCTAACACCGTGGAGGGTAGGGTCTAACATAGGGTCTAAGACCTTGGAGGGTAGGGTCTAACACCTTGGAGGGTAGGGTCTAACATAGGGTCTAACACCTTGGAGGGTAGGGTCTAACACCTTGGAGGGTAGGGTCTAATATGGGGTCTAACGCCTTGGAGGGTAGGGTCTAACACAATGGAGGGTAGGGTCTAACATAGGGTCTAACACCTTGGAGGGTAGGGTCTAACACCTTGGAGGGTAGGGTCTAATATAGGGTCTAACACCTTGGAGGGTAGGGTCTAACACCTTGGAGGGTAGGGTCTAACATAGGGTCTAACACCTTGGAGGGTAGGGTCTAACATAGGGTCTAACACCTTGGATGGTAGGGTCTAACACCCTGGAGGGTAGGGTCTAACATAGGGTCTAACACCTTGGAGGGTACGGTCTAACACCCTGGAGGGTAGGGTCTAACATAGGGTCTAACACCTTGGAGGGTAGGGTCTAACACCTTGGAGGGTAGGGTCTAACACCTTGGAGGGTAGGATCTAACATGGGGTCTAACACCTTGGAGGGTAGGGTCTAATATAGGGTCTAACACCTTGTAGGGTAGGGTCTAACACCTTGGAGAGTAGGGTCTAACACCTTGGAGGGTAGGGCCTAACATAGGGTCTAACACCGTGGAGGGTAGGGTCTAACATAGGGTCTAACACCTTGGAGGGTAGGGTCTAACACCTTGGAGGGTAGGGTCTAACACCTTGGAGGGTAGGGTCTAATATGGGGTCTAACGCCTTGGAGGGTAGGGTCTAACACAATGGAGGGTAGGGTCTAACATAGGGTCTAACACCTTGGAGGGTAGGGTCTAACACCTTGGAGGGTAGGGTCTAACACCTTAGAGGGTAGAGTCTAACATAGGGTCTAACACCTTGGAGGGTAGGGTCTAATATAGGGTCTAACACCTTGGAGGGTAGGGTCTAACACCTTGGAGGGTAGGGTCTAACATAGGGTCTAACACCTTGGAGGGTAGGGTCTAACATAGGGTCTAACACCTTGGATGGTAGGGTCTAACACCCTGGAGGGTAGGGTCTAACATAGGGTCTAACACCTTGGAGGGTACGGTCTAACACCCTGGAGGGTAGGGTCTAACATAGGGTCTAACACCTTGGAGGGTAGGGTCTAACACCTTGGAGGGTAGGGTCTAACACCTTGGAGGGTAGGGTCTAACATAGGGTCTAACACCTTGGAGGTTAGAGTCTAACATAGGGTCTAACACCCTGGAGTGTAGTGTCTAACACCCTGGAGGGTAGGGTCTAACACCCTGGAGGGTAGGGTCTAACATAGGGTCTAACACCTTGGAGGGTAGGGTCTAACACCTTGGAGGGTAGGGTCTAACACCCTGGAGGGTAGGGTCTAACACCCTGGAGGGTAGGGTCTAACACCTTGGAGGGTAGGGTCTAACATAGGGTCTAACACCTTGGAGGGTAGGGTCTAACATAGGGTCTAACACCTTGGAGGGTAAGGTCTAACACCTTGGAGGGTAGGGTCTAACATAGGGTCTAACACCTTGGAGGGTAGGGTCTAACATAGGGTCTAACACCTTGGAGGGTAGGGTCTAACACCCTGGAGGGTAGGGTCTAACATAGGGTCTAACACCTTGGAGGGTAGGGTCTAATATAGGGTCTAACACCTTGTAGGGTAGGGTCTAACACCTTGGAGGGTAGGGCCTAACGTGGGGTCTAACACCTTGGAGGGTAGGGTCTAACATAGGGTCTAACACCATGGAGGGTAGCGTCTAATATAGGGTCTAACACCGTGGAGGGTAGGGTCTAACGCCGTGGAGGGTAGGGTCTAACGCTGTGGAGGGTAGGGTCTAACACCTTGGAGGGTAGGGTCTAACACCTTGGAGGGTAGGGTCTAACATAGGGTCTAACACCTTGGAGGGTAGGGTCTAACACCTTGGAGGGTAGGGTCTAACATAGGGTCTAACACCTTGGAGGGTAGGGTCTAACACCTTTGAGGGTAGGGTCTAACATAGGGTCTAACACCATGGAGGGTAGGGTCTAACACCTTGGAGGGTAGGGTCTAACATAGGGTCTAACACCTTGGAGGGTAGGGTCTAACATAGGGTCTAACACCCTGGAGGGTACGGTCTAACACCGTGGAGGGTAGGGTCTAACACCGTGGAGGGTCGGGTCTAACATAGGGTCTAACACCTTGGAGGGTAGGGTCTAACATAGGGTCTAACACCTTGGAGGGTAGGGTCTAACACTGTGGAGGGTAGGGTCTAACATAGCGTCTAACACCTTGGAGGGTAGGGTCTAACACCTTGGAGGGTAGGGTCTAGTATAGGGTCTAACACCTTGTAGGGTAGGGTCTAACACCGTGGAGGGTAGGGTCTAACATAGGGTCTAACACCTTGGAGGGTAGGGTCTAACACCTTGGAGGGTAGGGTCTAACATAGGGTCTAACACCTTGGAGGGTAGGGTCTAATATAGCGTCTAACGCCTTGGAGGGTAGGGTCTAACACAATGGAGGGTAGGGTCTAACATAGGGTCTAACACCTTGGAGGGTAGGGTCTAACACCTTGGAGGGTAGAGTCTAACATAGGGTCTAACACCTTGGAGGGTAGGGTCTAACATAGGGTCTAACACCTTGGAGGGTAGGGTCTAACACCCTGGAGGGTAGGGTCTAACATAGGGTCTAACACCTTGGAGGGTAGGGTCTAACACCTTGGAGGGTTGGGTCTAACACCTTGGAGGGTAGGGTCTAACATAGGGTCTAACACCTTGGAGGGTAGGGTCTAACACCCTGGAGGGTAGGGTCTAACATAGGGTCTAACACCTTGGAGGGTAGGGTCTAACACCCTGGAGGGTAGAGTCTAACATAGGGTCTAACACCCTGGAGTGTAGGGTCTAACACCCTGGAGGGTAGGGTCTAACACCCTGGAGGGTAGGGTCTAACATAGGGTCTAACACCTTGGAGGGTAGGGTCTAACACCTTGGAGGGTAGGGTCTAACACCCTGGAGGGTAGGGTCTAACACCCTGGAGGGTAGGGTCTAACACCTTGGAGGGTAGGGTCTAACATAGGGTCTAACACCTTGGAGGGTAGGGTGTAACACCTTGGAGGGTAAGGTCTAACACCTTGGAGGGTAGGGTCTAACATAGGGTCTAACACCTTCGAGGGTAGGGTCTAACACCTTGGAGGGTAGGGTCTAACACCCTGGAGGGTAGGGTCTAACACCTTGGAGGGTAGGGTCTAACATAGGGTCTAACACCTTGGAGGGTAGGGTCTAACACCTTGGAGGGTAGGGTCTAACATAGGGTCTAACACCTTGGAGGGTAGGGTCTAATATAGGGTCTAACACCTTGTAGGGTAGGGTCTAACACCTTGGAGGGTAGGGCCTAACATAGGGTCTAACACCTTGGAGGGTAGGGTCTAACATAGGGTCTAACACCATGGAGGGTAGGATCTAACACCTTGGAGGGTAGGGTCTAATATAGGGTCTAACACCGTGGAGGGTAGGGTCTAACACCCTGGAGGGTAGGGTCTAACATAGGGTCTAACACCTTGGAGGGTAGGGTCTAACACCTTGGAGGGTTGGGTCTAACACCTTGGAGGGTAGGGTCTAACACCCTGGAGGGTAGGGTCTAATATAGGGTCTAACACCGTGGAGGGTAGGGTCTAACACCCTGGAGGGTAGGGTCTAACATAGGGTCTAACACCTTGGAGGGTAGGGTCTATCACCTTGGAGGGTAGAGTCTAACATAGGGTCTAACACCTTGGAGGGTAGGGTCTAACATAGGGTCTAACACCTTGGAGGGTAGGGTCTAACACCCTGGAGGGTAGGGTCTAACATAGGGTCTAACACCTTGGAGGGTAGGGTCTAACACCTTGGAGGGTTGGGTCTAACACCTTGGAGGGTAGGGTCTAACATAGGGTCTAACACCTTGGAGGGTAGGGTCTAACACCCTGGAGGGTAGAGTCTAACATAGGGTCTAACACCCTGGAGTGTAGGGTCTAACACCCTGGTGGGTAGGGTCTAACATAGGGTCTAACACCTTGGAGGGTAGGGTCTAACACCTTGGAGGGTAGGGTCTAACGGCTTGGAGGGTAGGGTCTAACACAATGGAGGGTAGGGTCTAACATAGGGTCTAACACCTTGGAGGGTAGGGTCTAACACCTTGGAGGGTAGAGTCTAACATAGGGTCTAACACCTTGGAGGGTAGGGTCTAACATAGGGTCTAACACCTTGGAGGGTAGGGTCTAACACCCTGGAGGGTAGGGTCTAACAGCTTGGAGTGTAGGGTCTAACACCTTGGAGTGTAGGGTCTAACACCTTGGAGGGTTGGGTCTAACACCTTGGAGGGTAGGGTCTAACACCCTGGAGGGTAGGGTCTAACATAGGGTCTAACACCTTGGAGGGTAGGGTCTAACACCCTGGAGGGTAGAGTCTAACATAGGGTCTAACACCCTGGAGTGTAGGGTCTAACACCGTGGAGGGTAGGGTCTAACACCCTGGAGGGTAGGGTCTAACATAGGGTCTAACACCTTGGAGGGTAGGGTCTAACACCCTTTAGGGTAGGGTCTAACACCCTGGAGGGTAGGTTCTAACACCCTGGAGGGTAGGGTCTAACACCTTGGAGGGTAGGGTCTAACATAGGGTCTAACACCTTGGAGGGTAGGGTCTAACATAGGGTCTAACACCTTGGAGGGTAGGGTCTAACACCTTGGAGGGTAAGGTCTAACACCTTGGAGGGTAGGGTCTAACATAGGGTCTAACACCTTGGAGGGTAGGGTCTAACATAGGGTCTAACACCCTGGAGGGTAGGGTCTAACACCCTGGAGGGTAGGGTCTAACACCTTGGAGGGTAGGGTCTAACATAGGGTCTAACACCTTGGAGGGTAGGGTCTAACATAGGGTCTAACACCTTGGAGGGTAGTGTCTAACACCTTGGAGGGTAAGGTCTAACACCTTGGAGGGTAGGGTCTAACATAGGGTCTAACACCTTGGAGGGTAGGGTCTAACATAGGGTCTAACACCTTGGAGGGTAGGGTCTAACACCCTGGAGTGTAGGGTCTAACACCCTGGAGGGTAGGGTCTAACACCCTGGAGGGTAGGGTCTAACATAGGGTCTAACACCTTGGAGGGTAGGGTCTAACACCTTGGAGGGTAGGGTCTAACATAGGGTCTAACACCTTGGAGGGTAGGGTCTAATATAGGGTCTAACACCGTGGAGGGTAGGGTCTAACACCCTGGAGGGTAGGGTCTAACATAGGGTCTAACACCTTGGAGGGTAGGGTCTAACACCTTGGAGGGTTGGGTCTAACACCTTGCAGGGTAGGGTCTAACACCCTGGAGGGTAGGGTCTAATATAGGGTCTAACACCGTGGAGGGTAGGGTCTAACACCCTGGAGTGTAGGGTCTAACACCCTGGAGGGTAGGGTCTAACACCCTGGAGGGTAGGGTCTAACATAGGGTCTAACACCTTGGAGGGTAGGGTCTAACATAGGGTCTAACACCTTGGAGGGTAGGGTCTAACACCTTGGAGGGTAGGGTCTAACACCTTGGAGGGTAGGGTCTAACATAGGGTCTAACACCTTGGAGGGTAGGGTCTAACATAGGGTCTAACACCTTGGAGGGTAGGGTCTAACACCCTGGAGTGTAGGGTCTAACACCCTGGAGGGTAGGGTCTAACACCCTGGAGGGTAGGGTCTAACATAGGGTCTAACACCTTGGAGGGTAGGGTCTAACACCTTGGAGGGTAAGGTCTAACACCTTGGAGGGTAGGGTCTAACATAGGGTCTAACACCTTGGAGGGTAGGGTCTAATATAGGGTCTAACACCGTGGAGGGTAGGGTCTAACACCCTGGAGGGTAGGGTCTAACATAGGGTCTAACACCTTGGAGGGTAGGGTCTAACACCTTGGAGGGTTGGGTCTAACACCTTGGAGGGTAGGGTCTAACACCCTGGAGGGTAGGGTCTAATATAGGGTCTAACACCGTGGAGGGTAGGGTCTAACACCCTGGAGTGTAGGGTCTAACACCCTGGAGGGTAGGGTCTAACACCCTGGAGGGTAGGGTCTAACATAGGGTCTAACACCTTGGAGGGTAGGGTCTAACACCCTGGAGGGTAGAGTCTAACATAGGGTCTAACACCCTGGAGTGTAGGGTCTATCACCCTGGAGGGTAGGGTCTAACACCCTGGAGAGTAGGGTCTAACATAGGGTCTAACACCTTGGAGGGTAGGGTCTAACACCTTGGAGGGTAGGGTCTAACACCCTGGAGGGTAGGGTCTAACACCCTGGAGGGTAGGGTCTAACACCTTGGAGGGTAGGGTCTAACATAGGGTCTAACACCTTGGAGGGTAGGGTCTAACATAGGGTCTAACACCTTGGAGGGTAGGGTCTAACACCTTGGAGGGTAAGGTCTAACACCTTGGAGGGTAGGGTCTAACATAGGGTCTAACACCTTGGAGGGTAGGGTCTAACATAGGGTCTAACACCTTGGAGGGTAGGGTCTGACACCCTGGAGGGTAGGGTCTAACATAGGGTCTAACACCTTGGAGGGTAGGGTCTAACATAGGGTCTAACACCTTGGAGGGTAGGGTCTAACATAGGGTCTAACACCTTGGAGGGTAGGGTCTAACACCCTGGAGGGTAGGGTCTAACACCTTGGAGGGTAGGGTCTAACATAGGGTCTAACACCTTGGAGGGTAGGGTCTAACATAGGGTCTAACACCTTGGAGTGTAGGGTCTAACACCTTGGAGGGTAAGGTCTAACACCTTGGAGGGTAGGGTCTAACATAGGGTCTAACACCTTGGAGGGTAGGGTCTAACATAGGGTCTAACACCTTGGAGGGTAGGGTCTAACACCCTGGAGTGTAGGGTCTAACACCCTGGAGGGTAGGGTCTAACACCCTGGAGGGTAGGGTCTAACATAGGGTCTAACACCTTGGAGGGTAGGGTCTAACACCCTGGAGGGTAGAGTCTAACATAGGGTCTAACACCCTGGAGTGTAGGGTCTATCACCCTGGAGGGTAGGGTCTAACACCCTGGAGGGTAGGGTCTAACATAGGGTCTAACACCTTGGAGGGTAGGGTCTAACACCTTGGAGGGTAGGGTCTAACACCCTGGAGGGTAGGGTCTAACACCCTGGAGGGTAGGGTCTAACACCCTGGAGGGTAGGGTCTAACACCTTGGAGGGTAGGGTCTAACATAGGGTCTAACACCTTGGAGGGTAGGGTCTAACACCTTGGAGGGTAAGGTCTAACACCTTGGAGGGTAGGGTCTAACATAGGGTCTAACACCTTGGAGGGTAGGGTCTAACATAGGGTCTAACACCTTGGAGGGTAGGGTCTGACACCCTGGAGGGTAGGGTCTAACACCTTGGATGGTAGGGTCTAACATAGGGTCTAACACCTTGGAGGGTAGGGTCTAATATAGGGTCTAACGCCTTGGAGGGTAGGGTCTAACACCTTGGAGGGTAGGGTCTAACACCTTGGAGGGTAGAGTCTAACATAGGGTCTAACACCTTGGAGGGTAGGGTCTAACATAGGGTCTAACACCTTGGAGGGTAGGGTCTAACACCCTGGAGGGTAGGGTCTAACATAGGGTCTAACACCTTGGAGGGTAGGGTCTAACACCTTGGAGGGTTGGGTCTAACACCTTGGAGGGTAGGGTCTAACATAGGGTCTAACACCTTGGAGGGTAGGGTCTAACACCCTGGAGGGTAGGGTCTAACATAGGGTCTAACACCTTGGAGGGTAGGGTCTAACACCCTGGAGGGTAGAGTCTAACATAGGGTCTAACACCCTGGAGTGTAGGGTCTAACACCCTGGAGGGTAGGGTCTAACACCCTGGAGGGTAGGGTCTAACATAGGGTCTAACACCTTGGAGGGTAGGGTCTAACACCTTGGAGGGTAGGGGTCTAACACCCTGGAGGGTAGGGTCTAACACCTTGGAGGGTAGGGTCTAACATAGGGTCTAACACCTTGGAGGGTAGGGTCTAACATAGGGTCTAACACCTTGGAGGGTAGGGTCTAACACCTTGGAGGGTAGGGTCTAACATAGGGTCTAACACCTTGGAGGGTAGGGTCTAACATAGGGTCTAACACCTTGGAGGGTAGGGTAGGGTCTAACACCTTGGAGGGTAGGGTCTAATATAGGGTCTAACACCTTGTAGGGTAGGGTCTAACACCTTGGAGGGTAGGGCCTAACATAGGGTCTAACACCTTGGAGGGTAGGGTCTAACATAGGGTCTAACACCATGGAGGGTAGGATCTAACACCTTGGAGGGTAGGGTCTAATATAGGGTCTAACGCCGTGGAGGGTAGGGTCTAACGCCGTGGAGGGTAGGGTCTAACACCGTGGAGGGTAGGGTCTAACATAGGGTCTAACACCTTGGAGGGTGGGGTCTAACATAGGGTCTAACACCTTGGAGGGTAGGGTCTAACACTGTGGAGGGTAGGGTCTAACATAGGGTCTAACACCTTGGAGGGTAGGGTCTAACACCTTGGAGGGTAGGGTCTAACATAGGGTCTAACACCCTGGAGGGTAGGGTCTAACACCTTGGAGGGTAGGGTCTAACACCCTGGAGGGTAGGGTCTAACATAGGGTCTAACACCTTGGAGGGTAGGGTCTAACACCTTGGAGGGTAGGGTCTAACACCTTGGAGGGTAGGGTCTAACATAGGGTCTAACACCCTGGAGGGTAGGGTCTAACACCCTGGAGGTAGGGTCTAACATGGGGTCTAACACCTTGGAGGGTAGGGTCTAATATAGGGTCTAACACCTTGGAGGGTAGGGTCTAATATAGGGTCTAACGCCTTGGAGGGTAGGGTCTAACACAATGGAGGGTAGGGTCTAACATAGGGTCTAACACCTTGGAGGGTAGGGTCTAACACCTTGGAGGGTAGAGTCTAACATAGGGTCTAACACCTTGGAGGGTAGGGTCTAACATAGGGTCTAACACCTTGGAGGGTAGGGTCTAACACCCTGGAGGGTAGGGTATAACACCTTGGAGGGTAGGGTCTAACACCTTGTAGGGTAGGGTCTAACACCGTGGAGGGTAGGGTCTAACATAGGGTCTAACACCTTGGAGGGTAGGGTCTAATATAGGGTCTAACGCCTTGGAGGGTAGGGTCTAACACAATGGAGGGTAGGGTCTAACATAGGGTCTAACACCTTGGAGGGTAGGGTCTAACACCTTGGAGGGTAGAGTCTAACATAGGGTCTAACACCTTGGAGGGTAGGGTCTAACATAGGGTCTAACACCTTGGAGGGTAGGGTCTAACACCCTGGATGGTAGGGTCTAACATAGGGTCTAACACCTTGGAGGGTAGGGTCTAACACCTTGGAGGGTAGGGTCTAACACCTTGGAGGGTAGGGTCTAACACCTTGGAGGGTAGGGTCTAACACCTTGGAGGGTAGGGTCTAATATAGGGTCTAACACCTTGGAGGGTAGGGTCTAACACCGTGGAGGGTAGGGTCTAACATAGTGTCTAACACCTTGGAGGGTAGGGTCTAACACCGTGGAGGGTAGGGTCTAACATAGGGTCTAACACCATGGAGGGTAGGGTCTAACACCTTGGAGGGTAGGGTCTAATATAGGGTCTAACACCTTGGAGGGTAGGGTCTAACACTGTGGAGGGTAGGGTCTAACATAGGGTCTAACACCTTGGAGGGTAGGGTCTAACATAGGGTCTAACACCTTGGAGGGTAGGGTAGGGTCTAACACCTTGGAGGGTAGGGTCTAATATAGGGTCTAACACCTTGTAGGGTAGGGTCTAACACCTTGGAGGGTAGGGCCTAACATAGGGTCTAACACCTTGGAGGGTAGGGTCTAACATAGGGTCTAACACCATGGAGGGTAGGATCTAACACCTTGGAGGGTAGGGTCTAATATAGGGTCTAACGCCGTGGAGGGTAGGGTCTAACGCCGTGGAGGGTAGGGTCTAACACCGTGGAGGGTAGGGTCTAACATAGGGTCTAACACCTTGGAGGGTGGGGTCTAACATAGGGTCTAACACCTTGGAGGGTAGGGTCTAACACTGTGGAGGGTAGGGTCTAACATAGGGTCTAACACCTTGGAGGGTAGGGTCTAACACCTTGGAGGGTAGGGTCTAACATAGGGTCTAACACCCTGGAGGGTAGGGTCTAACACCTTGGAGGGTAGGGTCTAACACCCTGGAGGGTAGGGTCTAACATAGGGTCTAACACCTTGGAGGGTAGGGTCTAACACCTTGGAGGGTAGGGTCTAACACCTTGGAGGGTAGGGTCTAACATAGGGTCTAACACCCTGGAGGGTAGGGTCTAACACCCTGGAGGGTAGGGTCTAACATGGGGTCTAACACCTTGGAGGGTAGGGTCTAATATAGGGTCTAACACCTTGGAGGGTAGGGTCTAATATAGGGTCTAACGCCTTGGAGGGTAGGGTCTAACACAATGGAGGGTAGGGTCTAACATAGGGTCTAACACCTTGGAGGGTAGGGTCTAACACCTTGGAGGGTAGAGTCTAACATAGGGTCTAACACCTTGGAGGGTAGGGTCTAACATAGGGTCTAACACCTTGGAGGGTAGGGTCTAACATAGGGTCTAACACCTTGGAGGGTAGGGTCTAACATAGGGTCTAACACCTTGGAGGGTAGGGTCTGACACCCTGGAGGGTAGGGTCTAACACCTTGGATGGTAGGGTCTAACATAGGGTCTAACACCTTGGAGGGTAGGGTCTAATATAGGGTCTAACGCCTTGGAGGGTAGGGTCTAACACCTTGGAGGGTAGGGTCTAACACCTTGGAGGGTAGAGTCTAACATAGGGTCTAACACCTTGGAGGGTAGGGTCTAACATAGGGTCTAACACCTTGGAGGGTAGGGTCTAACACCCTGGAGGGTAGGGTCTAACATAGGGTCTAACACCTTGGAGGGTAGGGTCTAACACCTTGGAGGGTTGGGTCTAACACCTTGGAGGGTAGGGTCTAACATAGGGTCTAACACCTTGGAGGGTAGGGTCTAACACCCTGGAGGGTAGGGTCTAACATAGGGTCTAACACCTTGGAGGGTAGGGT
The DNA here is from genome assembly GCF_023373465.1 of Oncorhynchus keta. Lineage (NCBI taxonomy): Eukaryota > Metazoa > Chordata > Actinopteri > Salmoniformes > Salmonidae > Oncorhynchus > Oncorhynchus keta. Next base: position 46,290 of record NW_026279205.1, on the reverse strand, counting down.
CTAACACCCTGGAGGGTAGAGTCTAACATAGGGTCTAACACCCTGGAGTGTAGGGTCTAACACCCTGGAGGGTAGGGTCTAACACCCTGGAGGGTAGGGTCTAACATAGGGTCTAACACCTTGGAGGGTAGGGTCTAACACCTTGGAGGGTAGGGTCTAACACCCTGGAGGGTAGGGTCTAACACCTTGGAGGGTAGGGTCTAACATAGGGTCTAACACCTTGGAGGGTAGGGTCTAACATAGGGTCTAACACCTTGGAGGGTAGGGTCTAACACCTTGGAGGGTAGGGTCTAACATAGGGTCTAACACCTTGGAGGGTAGGGTCTAACATAGGGTCTAACACCTTGGAGGGTAGGGTAGGGTCTAACACCTTGGAGGGTAGGGTCTAATATAGGGTCTAACACCTTGTAGGGTAGGGTCTAACACCTTGGAGGGTAGGGCCTAACATAGGGTCTAACACCTTGGAGGGTAGGGTCTAACATAGGGTCTAACACCATGGAGGGTAGGATCTAACACCTTGGAGGGTAGGGTCTAATATAGGGTCTAACGCCGTGGAGGGTAGGGTCTAACGCCGTGGAGGGTAGGGTCTAACACCGTGGAGGGTAGGGTCTAACATAGGGTCTAACACCTTGGAGGGTGGGGTCTAACATAGGGTCTAACACCTTGGAGGGTAGGGTCTAACACTGTGGAGGGTAGGGTCTAACATAGGGTCTAACACCTTGGAGGGTAGGGTCTAACACCTTGGAGGGTAGGGTCTAACATAGGGTCTAACACCCTGGAGGGTAGGGTCTAACACCTTGGAGGGTAGGGTCTAACACCCTGGAGGGTAGGGTCTAACATAGGGTCTAACACCTTGGAGGGTAGGGTCTAACACCTTGGAGGGTAGGGTCTAACACCTTGGAGGGTAGGGTCTAACATAGGGTCTAACACCCTGGAGGGTAGGGTCTAACACCCTGGAGGGTAGGGTCTAACATGGGGTCTAACACCTTGGAGGGTAGGGTCTAATATAGGGTCTAACACCTTGGAGGGTAGGGTCTAATATAGGGTCTAACGCCTTGGAGGGTAGGGTCTAACACAATGGAGGGTAGGGTCTAACATAGGGTCTAACACCTTGGAGGGTAGGGTCTAACACCTTGGAGGGTAGAGTCTAACATAGGGTCTAACACCTTGGAGGGTAGGGTCTAACATAGGGTCTAACACCTTGGAGGGTAGGGTCTAACACCCTGGAGGGTAGGGTATAACACCTTGGAGGGTAGGGTCTAACACCTTGTAGGGTAGGGTCTAACACCG
>NW_026279205.1:0-40000 GCF_023373465.1 Oncorhynchus keta | reverse complement strand
CAGTGTGTTAGTGATGTAGGGTGTGTCAGGACACAGATCAGTGTGTTAGTGATGTAGGGTGTGTCAGGACACAGAACAGTGTGTTAGTGATGTAGGGTGTGTCAGGACACAGATCAGTGTGTTAGTGATGTAGGGTGTGTCAGGACACAGATCAGTGTGTTAGTGATGTAGGGTGTGTCAGGACACAGATCAGTGTGTTAGTGATGTAGGGTGATAGTGTCAGGACACAGATCAGTGTGTTAGTGATGTAGGGTGTGTCAGGACACAGAACAGTGTGTTAGTGATGTAGGGTGTGTCAGGACACAGATCAGTGTGTTAGTGATGTAGGGTGATAGTGTCAGGACACAGATCAGTGTGTTAGTGATGTAGGGTGTGTCAGGACACAGAACAGTGTGTTAGTGATGTAGGGTGTGTCAGGACACAGATCAGTGTGTTAGTGATGTAGGGTGTGTCAGGACACAGATCAGTGTGTTAGTGATGTAGGGTGTGTCAGGACACAGAACAGTGTGTTAGTGATGTAGGGTGTGTCAGGACACAGAACAGTGTGTTAGTGATGTAGGGTGATAGTGTCAGGACACAGATCAGTGTGTTAGTGATGTAGGGCGTGTCAGGACACAGATCAGTGTGTTAGTGATATAGGGTGTGTCAGGACACAGATCAGTGTGTTAGCGATATAGGGTGTGTCAGGACACAGATCAGTGTGTTAGTGATATAGGGTGTGTCAGGACACAGATCAGTGTGTTAGTGATATAGGGTGTGTCAGGACACAGATCAGTGTGTTAGTGATGTAGGGTGTGTCAGGACACAGATCAGTGTGTTAGTGATATAGGGTGTGTCAGGACACAGATCAGTGTGTTAGCGATATAGGGTGTGTCAGGACACAGATCAGTGTGTTAGTGATGTAGGGTGTGTCAGGACACAGATCAGTGTGTTAGTGATGTAGGGTGATAGTGTCAGGACACAGATCAGTGTGTTAGCGATATAGGGTGTCTCAGGACACAGATCAGTGTGTTAGTGATGTAGGGTGTGTCAGGACACAGATCAGTGTGTTAGTGATGTAGGGCGTGTCAGGACACAGATCAGTGTGTTAGTGATGTAGCGCGTCTCAGGACACAGATCAGTGTGTTAGTGATGTAGCGCGTCTCAGGACACAGATCAGTGTGTTAGCGATATAGGGTGTGTCAGGACACAGATCAGTGTGTTAGCGATATAGGGTGTGTCAGGACACAGATCAGTGTGTTAGTGATGTAGGGTGTGTCAGGACACAGATCAGTGTGTTAGTGATGTAGGGTGATAGTGTCAGGACACAGACTAGTGTGTTAGTGATATAGGGTGTGTCAGGACACAGATCAGTGTGTTAGTGATGTAGGGTGTGTCAGGACACAGATCAGTGTGTTAGTGATATAGGGTGTGTCAGGACACAGATCAGTGTGTTAGTGATGTAGGGTGTGTCAGGACACAGAACAGTGTGTTAGTGATGTAGGGTGTGTCAGGACACAGATCAGTGTGTTAGTGATGTAGGGTGTGTCAGGACACAGATCAGTGTGTTAGTGATGTAGGGTGTGTCAGGACACAGATCAGTGTGTTAGTGATGTAGGGTGTGTCAGGACACAGATCAGTGTGTTAGCGATGTAGGGTGATAGTGTCAGGACACAGATCAGTGTGTTAGTGATGTAGGGTGTGTCAGGACACAGATCAGTGTGTTAGTGATGTAGGGTGTGTCAGGACACAGATCAGTGTGTTAGTGATGTAGGGTGTGTCCAGGACACAGATCAGTGTGTTAGCGATGTAGGGTGATAGTGTCAGGACACAGATCAGTGTGTTAGCGATGTAGGGTGATAGTGTCAGGACACAGATCAGTGTGTTAGCGATGTAGGGTGTGTAAGGACACAGATCAGTGTGTTAGTGATGTAGGGTGATAGTGTCAGGACACAGATCAGTGTGTTAGTGATGTAGGGTGATAGTGTCAGGACACAGATCAGTGTGTTAGTGATGTAGGGTGATAGTGTCAGGACACAGAACAGTGTGTTAGTGATGTAGGGTGTGTCAGGACACAGATCAGTGTGTTAGCGATGTAGGGTGATAGTGTCAGGACACAGATCAGTGTGTTAGCGATGTAGGGTGATAGTGTCAGGACACAGATCAGTGTGTTAGCGATGTAGGGTGTGTCAGGACACAGATCAGTGTGTTAGCGATGTAGGGTGTGTCAGGACACAGATCAGTGTGTTAGTGATGTAGCGCGTCTCAGGACACAGATCAGTGTGTTAGTGATGTAGGGTGTGTCAGGACACAGATCAGTGTGTTAGCGATGTAGGGTGTGTCAGGACACAGATCAGTGTGTTAGTGATGTAGGGTGATAGTGTCCAGGACACAGATCAGTGTGTTAGCGATGTAGGGTGTGTCAGGACACAGATCAGTGTGTTAGTGATGTAGGGTGATAGTGTCAGGACACAGATCAGTGTGTTAGCGTGTAGGGTGTGTCAGGACACAGATCAGTGTGTTAGTGATGTAGGGTGATAGTGTCAGGACACAGATCAGTGTGTTAGCGATGTAGGGTGTGTCAGGACACAGATCAGTGTGTTAGCGATGTAGGGTGATAGTGTCAGGACACAGATCAGTGTGTTAGCGATGTAGGGTGTGTCAGGACACAGATCAGTGTGTTAGCGATGTAGGGTGATAGTGTCAGGACACAGATCAGTGTGTTAGCGATGTAGGGTGATAGTGTCAGGACACAGATCAGTGTGTTAGCGACTATTGAAAACATTCTGCAGTAGCCATCATGATTTTCCTGACTTTACGTATCCTCTGTGTAATAAGATTTACTGAATTTGAAATGATTCAAATGTATTATTGGAATGTTTTTATTGTCCAGGCGATGCTTTGGTAGGTGCAAATATCACGTTAGATGTTGCCTTTTATTTCAACATGAAGTCGCAGAGGGTTTAAATTATGTTTTGTTCGACATGTTTATATTATCACACAAATCACACACACTTCTGCATGAATATGACTTAAAACTAAGGACCACTGAATCATGAATATAAAGATGGTCATCGAAATTGAATTTCAGTGCAGGCTACTAAGGTAGGCTTGAAACCACTTGCATTTAGAATTAAAGGTACTACGCATGTATGTGTTTTCTAATTGTAATTTCACAAAATGTCCATAATATATCTGCACCAATAGTGGAATGATAGTGTTTAACAGGGTTACTTAACCGATAGTGTTGTGATTGGCTGTGATATACATGTTTTGTTTTTCTCCCACCAGAGAGGGAATCTGTTGTAAAAAAAAAATGGGAAAGTTGTGTTGACTTTGTGGCTGTGTTATCTAGTAACATTCCACTCAAGTGGAAATTTCCTGGTTGCAAAAATTCAACACTGTTCGCTCAATTACAGTTTATGTGAGAAAACAAGTACTGAATAGTGTAGGGAATCATTGTACCATCTAAATCACTGTGAACTATCTTTTCAAAAAAAAAAAACATTTTTGAAGCTGGTAGATCGAAAGTTAAAGGCTCAGGCGTCAGTCTCCATCATGTTACAGGGAAGTAGAATGCAGAGAAGTGGGAGATTTGTTTTGAATGCAGCATAAAGCTGTTGCAGTTCCCCCACCTTCCACACGGGGGAGAAATTCAGAATGTAGCACCTTTAAGTTCTTCTTCTTATATCTGCATGAACAGACAAACCACTCATGTTGTCAGCTTTGGCTCAAGGATCACGCTACTCTAGCTATATTTAACATAACCTCATATGCTCTTCAAGGCTACTGCTATTGTCTGCTTGAGTACTGCATTTAATCACCATTAAGTACTCAATACACTGTAGAGTGCATACCTTGTGTAACTACACGTAACAAAAAATAATAGTGCACTAGTTAACCATGTATAATGTATATATACTAATCTACTTCCCTCTCCTTACTGGGGTGATATTGACTACACTATCTAGCTAAGTCCCTCTCCTTACTGGCCTGATATTGACTACACTATCTAGCTAAGTCCCTCTCCTTACTGGGCTGATATTGACTACACTATCTAGCTAAGTCCCTCTCCTTACTGGCCTGATATTGACTACACTATCTAGCTAAGTCCCTCTCCTTACTGGCCTGATATTGACTACACTATCTAGCTAAGTCCCTCTCCTTACTGGGCTGATATTGACTACACTATCTAGCTAAGTCCCTCTCCTTACTGGCCTGATATTGACTACACTATCTAGCTAAGTCCCTCTCCTTACTGGGCTGATATTGACTACACTATCTAGCTAAGTCCCTCTCCTTACTGGGCTGATATTGACTACACTATCTAGCTAAGTCCCTCTCCTTACTGGCCTGATATTGACTACACTATCTAGCTAAGTCCCTCTCCTTACTGGCCTGATATTGACTACACTATCTAGCTAAGTCCCTCTCCTTACTGGGCTGATATTGACTACACTATCTAGCTAAGTCCCTCTCCTTACTGGGCTGATATTGACTACACTATCTAGCTAAGTCCCTCTCCTTACTGGGCTGATATTGACTACACTATCTAGCTAAGTCCCTCTCCTTACTGGGCTGATATTGACTACACTATCTAGCTTAGTCCCTCTCCTTACTGGCCTGATATTGACTACACTATCTAGCTAAGTCCCTCTCCTTACTGGGCTGATATTGACTACACTATCTAGCTAAGTCCCTCTCCTTACTGGGCTGATATTGACTACACTATCTAGCTAAGTCCCTCTCCTTACTGGGCTAAACTAGCTGGCTAGCCGAACTTGGCTAGTTTTAGTCCTTATTGCCAAACATCATATATACTGCACCCTCAACTTCAAAACTCCTTTGCTCGTTATTCCATCGTGTAACTAAGAAATTGCCTGGAAAAGGAGCTTCAATTCTTTGTTTTGTTGAATAGTCATGATTGGTTTGAGCTATCTGTTGTGTGGTAAGATTACTGTGGCGAAGGATATCATTGCTACTTAACTCGGATCCAAGTTCAGTTTAGAGATCCACATTTAACATTTACATTTAAGTAATTTAGCAGACGCTCTTATCCAGAGCGACTTACAAATTGGTGCATTCACCTTATGACATCCACTGGCGTAGGGTCAGCTGAACGTTCCTGACTGGTCTTGGAACCATGACAACAGGAAGCCCCTCCCCGCTTGGCTCTGAACGTTTCTGACTGGTCTTGGAACCATGACAACGGGCAGCCCCTCCCCGCTTGGCTCTGAACGTTTCTGACTGGTCTTGGAACCATGACAACGGGCAGCCCCTCCCCGCTTGGCTCTGAACGTTTCTGACTGGTCTTGGAACCATGACAACGGGCAGCCCCTCCCCGCTTGGCTCTGAACGTTTCTGACTGGTCTTGGAACCATGACAACGGGCAGCCCCTCCCCCGCTTGGCTCTGAACGTTTCTGACTGGTCTTGGAACCATGACAACGGGCAGCCCCTCCCCGCTTGGCTCTGAACGTTTCTGACTGGTCTTGGAACCATGACAACGGGCAGCCCCTCCCGCTTGGCTCTGAACGTTTCTGACTGGTCTTGGAACCATGACAACGGGCAGCCCCTCCCCGCTTGGCTCTGAACGTTCCTGACTGGTCTTGGAACCATGACAACGGGCAGCCCCTCCCCGCTTGGCTCTGAACGTTTCTGACTGGTCTTGGAACCATGACAACGGGCAGCCCCTCCCCGCTTGGCTCTGAAACGTTTCTGACTGGTCTTGGAACCATGACAACGGGCAGCCCCTCCCCGCTTGGCTCTGAACGTTTCTGACTGGTCTTGGAACCATGACAACGGGCAGCCCCTCCCGCTTGGCTCTGAGCGTTTCTGACTGGTCTTGGAACCATGACAACGGGCAGCCCCTCCCCGCTTGGCTCTGAACGTTTCTAACTGGTCTTGGAACCATGACAACGGGCAGCCCCTCCCGCTTGGCTCTGAACGTTTCTAACTGGTCTTGGAACCATGACAACGGGCAGCCCCTCCCGCTTGGCTCTGAACGTTTCTAACTGGTCTTGGAACCATGACAACGGGCAGCCCCTCCCGCTTGGCTCTGAACGTTTCTAACTGGTCTTGGAACCATGACAACGGGCAGCCCCTCCCGCTTGGCTCTGAACGTTTCTGACTGGTCTTGGAACCATGACAACGGGCAGCCCCTCCCGCTTGGCTCTGAACGTTTCTGACTGGTCTTGGAACCATGACAACGGGCAGCCCCTCCCGCTTGGCTCTGAACGTTTCGAACTGGTCTTGGAACCATGACAACGGGCAGCCCCTCCCCGCTTGGCTCTGAACGTTTCTGACTGGTCTTGGAACCATGACAACGGGCAGCCCCTCCCCGCTTGGCTCTGAACGTTTCTAACTGGTCTTGGAACCATGACAACGGGCAGCCCCTCCCGCTTGGCTCTGAACGTTTCTAACTTGTCTTGGAACCATGACAACGGGCAGCCCCTCCCCGCTTGGCTCTGAACGTTTCTAACTGGTCTTGGAACCATGACAACGGGCAGCCCCTCCCCGCTTGGCTCTGAACGTTTCTGACTGGTCCTGGAACCATGACAACGGGCAGCCCCTCCCCCCCGCTTGGCTCTGAACGTTTCTAACTGGCCTTGGAACCATGACAACGGGCAGCCCCTCCCCGCTTGGCTCTGAACGTTTCTAACTGGTCTTGGAACCATGACAACGGGCAGCCCCTCCCGCTTGGCTCTGAACGTTTCTGACTGGTCTTGGAACCATGACAACGGGCAGCCCCTCCCCGCTTGGCTCTGAACGTTTCTGACTGGTCTTGGAACCATGACAACGGGCAGCCCCTCCCCGCTTGGCTATGAACGTTCCTGACTGGTCTTGGAACCATGACAACGGGCAGCCCCTCCCCCGCTTGGCTCTGAACGTTCCTGACTGGTCTTGGAACCATGACAACGGGCAGCCCCTCCCCGCTTGGCTCTGAACGTTTCTGACTGGTCTTGGAACCATGACAACGGGCAGCCCCTCCCCGCTTGGCTCTGAACGTTTCTGACTGGTCTTGGAACCATGACAACGGGCAGCCCCTCCCCGCTTGGCTCTGAACGTTTCTGACTGGTCTTGGAACCATGACAACGGGCAGCCCCTCCCCGCTTGGCTCTGAACGTTTCTGACTGGTCTTGGAACCATGACAACGGGCAGCCCCTCCCCGCTTGGCTCTGAACGTTTCTGACTGGTCTTGGAACCATGACAACGGGCAGCCCCTCCCCGCTTGGCTCTGAACGTTTCTAACTGGTCTTGGAACCATGACAACGGGCAGCCCCTCCCCGCTTGGCTCTGAACGTTTCTAACTGGTCTTGGAACCATGACAACGGGCAGCCCCTCCCCGCTTGGCTCTGAACGTTTCTGACTGGTCTTGGAACCATGACAACGGGCAGCCCCTCCCCGCTTGGCTCTGAACGTTTCTGACTGGTCTTGGAACCATGACAACGGGCAGCCCCTCCCCGCTTGGCTCTGAACGTTTCTAACTGGTCTTGGAACCATGACAACGGGCAGCCCCTCCCCGCTTGGCTCTGAACGTTTCTGACTGGTCTTGGAACCATGACAACGGGCAGCCCCTCCCCGCTTGGCTCTGAACGTTTCTGACTGGTCTTGGAACCATGACAACGGGCAGCCCCTCCCCGCTTGGCTCTGAACGTTTCTGACTGGTCTTGGAACCATGACAACGGGCAGCCCCTCCCCGCTTGGCTCTGAACGTTTCTGACTGGTCTTGGAACCATGACAACGGGCAGCCCCTCCCCGCTTGGCTCTGAACGTTTCTAACTGGTCTTGGAACCATGACAACGGGCAGCCCCTCCCCGCTTGGCTCTGAACGTTTCTAACTGGTCTTGGAACCATGACAACGGGCAGCCCCTCCCCGCTTGGCTCTGAACGTTTCTGACTGGTCTTGGAACCATGACAACGGGCAGCCCCTCCCCGCTTGGCTCTGAACGTTTCTGACTGGTCTTGGAACCATGACAACGGGCAGCCCCTCCCCGCTTGGCTCTGAACGTTCCTGACTGGTCTTGGAACCATGACAACGGGCAGCCCCTCCCCGCTTGGCTCTGAACGTTCCTGACTGGTCTTGGAACCATGACAACGGGCAGCCCCTCCCCGCTTGGCTCTGAACGTTTCTGACTGGTCTTGGAACCATGACAACGGGCAGCCCCTCCCCGCTTGGCTCTGAACGTTTCTGACTGGTCTTGGAACCATGACAACGGGCAGCCCCTCCCCGCTTGGCTCTGAACGTTTCTAACTGGTCTTGGAACCATGACAACGGGCAGCCCCTCCCCGCTTGGCTCTGAACGTTTCTGACTGGTCTTGGAACCATGACCACAGGCAGCCCCTCCCCTCTTGGCTCTGAACGTTTCTGACTGGTCTTGGAACCATGACAACAGGCAGCCCCTCCCCGCTTGGCTCTGAACGTTTCTAACTGGTCTTGGAACCATGACAACGGGCAGCCCCTCCCCCGCTGGCTCTGAACGTTTCTAACTGGTCTTGGAACCATGACAACGGGCAGCCCCTCCCCGCTTGGCTCTGAACGTTTCTGACTGGTCTTGGAACCATGACAACGGGCAGCCCCTCCCCGCTTGGCTCTGAACGTTTCTGACTGGTCTTGGAACCATGACAACGGGCAGCCCCTCCCCCGCTTGGCTCTGAACGTTTCTAACTGGTCTTGGAACCATGACAACGGGCAGCCCCTCCCCGCTTGGCTCTGAACGTTTCTGACTGGTCTTGGAACCATGACAACGGGCAGCCCCTCCCCGCTTGGCTCTGAACGTTTCTGACTGGTCTTGGAACCATGACAACGGGCAGCCCCTCCCCGCTTGGCTCTGAACGTTTCTGACTGGTCTTGGAACCATGACAACGGGCAGCCCCTCCCCGCTTGGCTCTGAACGTTCCTGACTGGTCTTGGAACCATGACAACGGGCAGCCCCTCCCCGCTTGGCTCTGAACGTTTCTGACTGGTCTTGGAACCATGACAACGGGCAGCCCCTCCCCGCTTGGCTTGATGGGATATGTAGTGATTTTGCCAACACAGCCAGATATGTACGGCCTTGTACCCTTAACCTTTTTTTAAAGCGACTATTTGTTGATTAAATCAGACTTTATTAATACCAGGAATGAACAAGTTAATTTACAGAACAAAATAATCATTATAAAGCAACTGTACAGAGTGTCAATGGCTACAATGAATGGTTAACTGACTTTCAGGCATGAAGGATTAACAGAGCTCCTCCTCTCCTTCTCAATAGCGCTAGTGGTGACTGAGTCCATGATTTTTCGAGTCGATTCCTGGTATCAGAGTCGTTGGAGTCTACTCTCTCTCGACAATGCTCTAAACCAGGAGTATTCAAATCTTACCATACGAAGTCTGGCGCCTGCTGGTTTTCTGTTCTACCTGATAATGAATTGCGCCCACCTGGTGTCCCAGGTCTAAACCAGTCCCTGATTAGAGGGGAATCACCCACCTGGTGTCCCAGGTCTAAATCTGTCCCTGATTAGAGGGGAATCACCCACCTGGTGTCCCAGGTCTAAACCAGTCCCTGATTAGAGAGGAATCACCCACCTGGTATCCCAGGTCTAAACCAGTCCCTGATTAGAGAGGAATCACCCACCTGGTGTCCCAGGTCTAAATCAGTCCCTGATTAGAGGGGAATCACCCACCTGGTGTCCCAGGTCTAAATCAGTCCTTGATTAGAGGGGAATCACCCACCTGGTGTCCCAGGTCTAAATCAGTCCCTGATTAAAAAACGCAGTGGAACGGGCTTCGGGGTCCAGAGTTGAGTTTGAGGCCTCTAAATAATGCTGTGTAACTGACTGTCTAGAATTCGAACAATATTCTACATTCTAAAAGTTGTCCCAACAGACTAAATATATGGCTATGAGACCGAGACAGTGTTAACCAGGTGGTATTGCATTACTATATTGATGCTGGTAGACAGTTGTGTGCAGTGGTGGGCTCTTGCTATGATGGTATAACATCAGCAGGCTACATTTTGGTTTGAATAAACAGAAAGGCTTCAACGCACAGTAAAGCGGCAGCAGCAGTAGGCAGCAGCAGTAGGAAGCTGCAGTAGGCAGCAGCAGTAGGCAGCGGCAGTAGGCAGCAGCAGTAGGAAGCTGCAGTAGGCGGCAGCAGTAGGAAGCTGCAGTAGGCGGCAGCAGTAGGAAGCTGCAGTAGGCAGCGGCAGTAGGCAGCAGCAGTAGGAAGCAGCAGTAGGAAGCTGCAGTAGGCGGCAGCAGTAGGAAGCTGCAGTAGGCGGCAGCAGTAGGAAGCTGCAGTAGGCGGCAGGATACACTTTTTATAGCCACTTCCTATTCTGTGGCACACTTCACCATTAATTACTTCTGTTGCTGGTTGACAATAGTGCTTTGTTTGATATGTTGATATGTACAGTACTTTCTGTTAGAGGTTTCTTATTTTCTCAGTTTATATTAAATATGATTTTATATTAGAGCTTTTGTTTACTGTTTGTTTTATAATATTATTTTATTATTTTATTACTTGTATTTAAAGTATGTGTTACTTTATTGTGTTACTGAGGGAGAACAGCACAGCAGTGTATTTGATGTGAGAACAGTGCCTGAAGCTCATAGGGACGACTGTAAACCACTGCTTTAGCATTCTCTACTGCTGTGAAGGACCCTATAAAACCATATGAGGGATTTATTGGTGTGGACTGTGAACATTAGTGCAATTAAAATCACTGTTCAAATTGATTTCTGATTTTTATTAATTAAAAAAATATGAACTATAAAGTATTTAATTTGAATATGAAAATAATATTATGGCCATGCATAATTGATCAGGACAATTCCCTTTTATTGTGAACAAACATCAGTAGCACAAACAATTGAAAACACTGAAATGAATGTTAATGCTGGGGAGAGTTGAGCCACCCTTGTCCTAGGAAACTGAAGGAAGAAACCACATGGAAAAACTGGAAAGCTCAGGTGGGATTATCAGCCTGCCTCTGAACAGAGTGTCAAATCAAATGGTATTGTATTAGTCACATGCGCCGAATACAACAGGTGTAGACCTCAGAGTGAAATGCTTGAAGTCCTAACCAACAGAGCCGTTACAAAAAATATGAATAAGAAATAAAAGTAACAAGTAGTTAAAGAGCTGCAGTAAAATAACAATAGGGAGACGATATACAGGGGGTACAGAGTCAATGTACAGGGGCACTGGTTAGTCGAGAGTAATTTAGGTAATATGTGTGTACATATTACCTAAATTACCTCGACTAACTGGTCCCCATACCATTCAACAGTTTAGGGTCACTTAGAAATTCCTTGTTATTATGTCCATTTAAAATAACATCAAATTAATCAGAAATACAGTTGTAAATGACTATTGTAGCTGGAAACGCCTGATTCGGCCCATTATCAGCAACCATCACTCCTGTGTTCCAATGGCACGTTGTGTTTGCTAATCCAAGTTTGTTATTTTAAAAAGGCAAATCGATCATTAGAAAACCCTTTTGCAATTATGATAGCACAGCTGAAAACTGTTGTTCTGATTTTAAAAAAGCAATAAAACTGTCCTTCTTTAGACTAGTTGAGTATCCGGAGCATCAGCATTTGTGGGTTCGATTACAGGCCAGAAACTAATAACTTTCTTCCAAAACTCATCAGTCTATTCTTGTTCTGAGAAATGAAGGCTATTCCATGCAAGAGATTGCTAAGAAACTGAAGATCTGGTACAACCCTGTGTACTACTCCCTTCACAGAACAGATCAGACTGTTTCTAACCAGAAAAGAAATAGGAGTGGGAGGCCCCGGTGCACAACTGAACAAGAGGACAAGTATATTAGAGTGTCTAGTTTGAGAAACAGACGCCTCACAAGTCCTCAACTGGCAGCTTCATTAAATAGTACCCGCAAAACACCAGTCTCAACGTCAACAGTGAAGAGGCGACTCAGGGACGATGGCCTTCTAGGCAGAGTTGCAAAGAAAAAGTCATATCTCAGACTGGCCAATAAAAATAAAATATTTAGATGGTCAAAAGAACACAGACACTGGACAGAGGAACTGTGCCTAGAAGGACAGCATCCCGGAGTCGCCTCTTCACTGTTGACGGTGAGACTGGACAGAGGAACTCTGCCTAGAAGGACAGCATCTCGGAGTCACCTCTTCACTGTTGACGTTGAGACTGGACAGAGGAACTCTGCCTAGAAGGACAGCATCTCGGAGTCACCTCTTCACTGTTGACGGTGAGACTGGACAGAGGAACTCTGCCTAGAAGGACAGCATCCCGGAGTCACCTCTTCACTGTTGACGGTGAGACTGGACAGAGGAACTGTGCCTAGAAGGACAGCATCCCGAGTCACCTCTTCACTGTTGACGGTGAGACTGGACAGAGGAACTGTGCCTAGAAGGACAGCATCTCGAGTCACCTCTTCACTGTTGACGTTGAGACTGGACAGAGGAACTCTGCCTAGAAGGACAGCATCCCGGAGTCGCCTCTTCACTGTTGGGACGTTGAGACTGGACAGAGGAACTCTGCCTAGAAGGACAGCATCCCGGAGTCACCTCTTCACTGTTGACGTTGAGACTGGACAGAGGAACTGTGCCTAGAAGGACAGCATCCCGGGAGTCACCTCTTCACTGTTGATGTTGAGACTGGACAGAGGAACTGTGCCTAGAAGGACAGCATCCCGGAGTCGCCTCTTCACTGTTGACGGTGAGACTGGACAGAGGAACTCTGCCTAGAAGGACAGCATCCAGGGAGTCACCTCTTCACTGTTGACGGTGAGACTGGACAGAGGAACTCTGCCTAGAAGGACAGCATCCCGGAGTCACCTCTTCACTGTTGACGTTGAGACTGGACAGAGGAACTCTGCCTAGAAGGACAGCATCCCGGAGTCACCTCTTCACTGTTGACGGTGAGACTGGACAGAGGAACTCTGCCTAGAAGGACAGCATCCCGGAGTCACCTCTTCACTGTTGACGGTGAGACTGGACAGAGGAACTCTGCCTAGAAGGACAGCATCCAGTCACCTCTTCACTGTTGACGGTGAGACTGGACAGAGAACTCTGCCTAGAAGGACAGCATCCGGAGTCACCTTTTCACTGTTGACGGTGAGACTGGACAGAGGGAACTCTGCCTAGAAGGACAGCATCCGAGTCACCTCTTCACTGTTGACGGTGAGACTGGACAGAGGAACTCTGCCTAGAAGGACAGCATCCCGGAGTCACCTTTTCACTGTTGACGGTGAGACTGGACAGAGGAACTGTGCCTAGAGGGACAGCATCCCGGAGTCACCTCTTCACTGTTGACGGTGAGACTGGACAGAGGAACTCTGCCTAGAAGGCCAGCATCCCGGAGTCACCTCTTCACTGTTGACGGTGAGACTGGACAGAGGAACTGTGCCTAGAAGGACAGCATCTCGAGTCACCTCTTCACTGTTGACGTTGAGACTGGACAGAGGAACTGTGCCTAGAAGGACAGCATCCCCGGAGTCGCCTCTTCACTGTTGACGGTGAGACTGGACAGAGGAACTCTGCCTAGAAGGACAGCTTCCCAGAGTCACCTCTTCACTGTTGACGGTGAGACTGGACAGAGGAACTGTGCCTAGAAGGACAGCATCTCGGAGTCACCTCTTCACTGTTGACGTTGAGACTGGACAGAGGAACTGTGCCTAGAAGGACAGCATCCCGAGTCGCCTCTTCACTGTTGGGACGGTGAGACTGGACAGAGGAACTCTGCCTAGAAGGACAGCATCCCTGAGTCACCTCTTCACTGTTGACGGTGAGACTGGACAGAGGAACTGTGCCTAGAAGGACAGCATCCTGAGTCACCTCTTCACTGTTGACGGTGAGACTGGACAGAGGAACTCTGCCTAGAAGGACAGCATCCCGGAGTCACCTTTTCACTGTTGACGGTGAGACTGGACAGAGGAACTCTGCCTAGAAGGACAGCATCCCCGGGAGTCACCTCTTCACTGTTGACGGTGAGACTGGACAGAGGAACTCTGCCTAGAAGGACAGCATCCGGAGTCACCTCTTCACTGTTGACGGTGGGACTGGACAGAGGAACTCTGCCTAGAAGGACAGCATCCCGGAGTCACCTCTTCACTGTTGACGGTGAGACTGGACAGAGGAACTGTGTCTAGAAGGACAGCATCTCGGAGTCACCTCTTCACTGTTGACGTTGAGACTGGACAGAGGAACTCTGCCTAGAAGGACAGCATCCCGGAGTCACCTCTTCACTGTTGACGGTGAGACTGGACAGAGGAACTGTGCCTAGAAGGACAGCATCTCGGAGTCACCTCTTCACTGTTGACGTTGAGACTGGACAGAGAACTCTGCCTAGAAGGACAGCATCCGGAGTCACCTCTTCACTGTTGACGTTGAGACTGGACAGAGGAACTCTGCCTAGAAGGACAGCATCTCGGAGTCACCTCTTCACTGTTGATGTTGAGACTGGACAGAGGAACTCTGCCTAGAAGGACAGCATCCCGGAGTCGCCTCTTCACTGTTGACGGTGAGACTGGACAGAGGAACTCTGCCTAGAAGGCCAGCATCCCAGAGTCGCCTCTTCACTGTTGACGGTGAGACTGGACAGAGGATCTCTGCCTAGAAGGTCAGCATCTCGGAGTCACCTCTCTGGTTTGTGATGAAATGTGTATGAACTTATCCTGCCGCGGCCTTATTATATATCACTGTGGCATTTAATGGGTTATAGAGCAAACAGCGTAATTATCACAACCTAGGTTGTGTTATGGATTTTTTACTGGCTTGGCTTGGCTTCCTCAGTGATTTTTACACCACTACTGTACTTTATTAGTGTAACAATATAACTTTAGACCGTCCCCCAGTACTACTGCATATAAGGTATAACTTTAGACCGTCCCCCGTACTACTGCATATAAGGTATAACTTTTAGACCTTCCCCAGTACTACTGCATATAAGGTATAACTTTAGACCGCCCCCCCGTACTACTGCATATAAGGTATAACTTTAGACCGTCCCCCAGTACTACTGCATATAAGGTATAACTTCAGACCGTCCCCCAGTACTACTGCGTATAAGGTATAACTTTAGACCGTCCCCCAGTACTACTGCGTATAAGGTATAACTTCAGACCGTCCCCCAGTACTACTGCATATAAGGTATAACTTCAGACCGTCCCCCGTACTACTGCATATAAGGTATAACTTCAGACCGTCCCCCAGTACTACTGCATATAAGGTATAACTTTAGACCGCCCCCCGTTACTGCATATAAGGTATAACTTTACACCGTCCCCCAGTACTACTGCATATAAGGTATAACTTTAGACCGCCCACCAGTACTACTGTATATAAGGTATAACTTCCAGAACGCCCTCCAGTACTACTGCATATAAGGTATAACTTTAGACCGCCCCCCGTACTACTGCATATAAGGTATAACTTTACACCGTCCCCCAGTACTACTGCATATAAGGTATAACTTTAGACCGCCCACCAGTACTACTGCATATAAGGTATAACTTTAGACCGCCCACCAGTACTACTGCATATAAGGTATAACTTCAGAACGCCCTCCAGTACTACTGCATATAAGGTATAACTTTAGACCGTCCCCCAGTACTACTGCATATAAGGTATAACTTCAGACCGCCCCCAGTACTACTGCATATAAGGTATAACTTTAGACCGTCCCCCAGTACTACTGCATATAAGGTATAACTTTAGACCTTCCCCCAGTACTACTGCATATAAGGTATAACTTTAGACCGCCCCCGTACTACTGCATATAAGGTATAACTTTAGACCGTCCCCCAGTACTACTGCATATAAGGTATAACTTCAGACCGTCCCCCAGTACTACTGCGTATAAGGTATAACTTTAGACCGTCCCCCAGTACTACTGCATATAGGTATAACTTCAGACCGTCCCCCAGTACTACTGCATATAAGGTATAACTTCAGACCGTCCCCCGTACTACTGCATATAAGGTATAACTTCAGACCGTCCCCCAGTACTACTGCATATAAGGTATAACTTTAGACCGCCCCCAGTACTACTGCATATAAGGTATAACTTTACACCGTCCCCCAGTACTACTGCATATAAGGTATAACTTTAGACCGCCCACCAGTACTACTGTATATAAGGTATAACTTCAGAACGCCCTCAGTACTACTGCATATAAGGTATAACTTTAGACCGCCCCCTGTACTACTGCATATAAGGTATAACTTTACACCGTCCCCCAGTACTACTGCATATAAGGTATAACTTTAGACCGCCCACCAGTACTACTGCATATAAGGTATAACTTCAGAACGCCCTCAGTACTACTGCATATAAGGTATAACTTTAGACCGTCCCCAGTACTACTGCATATAAGGTATAACTTCAGACCGCCCCCAGTACTACTGCATATAAGGTATAACTTTAGACCGTCCCCCAGTACTACTGCATATAAGGTATAACTTCAGACCGTCCCCCAGTACTACTGCATATAAGGTATAACTTTAGACCGTCCCCCAGTACTACTGCATATAAGGTATAACTTTAGACCGCCACCAGTACTACTGTATATAGGTATAACTTCAGAACGCCCTCCAGTACTACTGCATATAAGGTATAACTTTAGACCGACCCCGTACTACTGCATATAAGGTATAACTTTACACCGTCCCCCAGTACTACTGCATATAAGGTATAACTTCAGACCGTCCCCCAGTACTACTGCATATAAGGTATAACTTCAGACCGTCCCCCAGTACTACTGCATATAAGGTATAACTTTAGACCGTCCCCCAGTACTACTGCATATAAGGTATAACTTCAGACCGTCCCCCAGTACTACTGCATATAAGGTATAACTTTAGACCGTCCCCCAGTACTACTGCATATAAGGTATAACTTCAGACCGTCCCCCAGTACTACTGCATATAAGGTATAACTTCAGACCGTCCCCCAGTACTACTGCATATAAGGTATAACTTTAGACCGCCCCCAGTACTACTGGATATAAGGTATAACTTCAGACCGTCCCCCAGTACTACTGCATATAAGGTATAACTTCAGACCGTCCCCAGTACTACTGCATATAAGGTATAACTTTGGACCGTCCCCCAGTACTACTGCATATAAGGTATAACTTTAGACCGCCCCCAGTACTACTGCATATAAGGTATAACTTCAGACCGTCCCCCAGTACTACTGCATATAAGGTATAACTTCAGACCGTCCCCAGTACTACTGCATATAAGGTATAACTTCAGACCGTCCCCCAGTACTACTGCATATAAGGTATAACTTCAGACCGTCCCCCAGTACTACTGCATATAAGGTATAACTTCAGACCGTCCCCCAGTACTACTGCATATAAGGTATAACTTCAGACCGTCCCCCAGTACTACTGCATATAAGGTATAACTTCAGACCGTCCCCCAGTACTACTGCATATAAGGTATAACTTTAGACCGCCCCCAGTACTACTGCATATAAGGTGTAACTTTAGACCGTCCCCCAGTAATACTGCATATAAGGTATAACTTCAGACCGTCCCCAGTACTACTGCATATAAGGTATAACTTCAGACCGTCCCCCAGTACTACTGCATATAAGGTATAACTTTAGACCGTCCCCCAGTACTACTGCATATAAGGTATAACTTCAGACCGTCCCCAGTACTACTGCATATAAGGTATAACTTTAGACTGCCCCCCAGTACTACTGCATATAAGGTGTAACTTCCCCCAGTACTACTGCATATAAGGTATAACTTCAGACCGTCCCCAGTACTACTGCATATAAGGTATAACTTCAGACCGCCCCCAGTACTACTGCATATAGGTATAACTTCAGACCGTTCCCCAGTACTACTGCATATAAGGTATAACTTTAGACCGTCCCCAGTACTACTGCATAGACCGCCCCCAGTACTACTGCATATAAGGTATAACTTCAGACCGTCCCCCAGTACTACTGCATATAAGGTATAACTTTAGACCGTCCCCCAGTACTACTGCATATAAGGTATAACTTAGACCGTCCCCCGTACTACTGCATATAAGGTATAACTTTAGACCTTCCCCAGTACTACTGCATATAAGGTATAACTTTAGACCGCCCCCCCGTACTACTGCATATAAGGTATAACTTTAGACCGTCCCCAGTACTACTGCATATAAGGTATAACTTTAGACCGCCCCCGTACTACTGCATATAAGGTATAACTTTACACCGTCCCCAGTACTACTGCATATAAGGTATAACTTTAGACCGCCCACCAGTACTACTGCATATAAGGTATAACTTCAGAACGCCCTCCAGTACTACTGCATATAAGGTATAACTTTAGACCGCCCCCGTACTACTGCATATAAGGTATAACTTACACCGTCCCCCAGTACTACTGCATATAAGGTATAACTTTAGACCGCCCACCAGTACTACTGCATATAAGGTATAACTTCAGAACGCCCTCCAGTACTACTGCATATAAGGTATAACTTTAGACCGTCCCCCAGTACTACTGCATATAAGGTATAACTTCAGACCGTCCCCCAGTACTACTGCATATAAGGTATAACTTTAGACCGTCCCCGCACTACTGCATATAAGGTATAACTTCAGACTGTCCCCCAGTACTACTGCATATAAGGTATAACTTTAGACCGCCCCCAGTACTACTGCATATAAGGTATAACTTCAGACCGTCCCCAGTACTACTGCATATAAGGTATAACTTCAGACCGTCCCCCAGTACTACTGCATATAAAGTATAACTTTAGACCGTCCCCCAGTACTACTGCATATAAGGTATAACTGGACCGTCCCCCAGTACTACTGCATATAGGTATAACTTCAGACCGTCCCCAGTACTACTGCATATAAGGTATAACTTCAGACCGTCCCCAGTACTACTGCATATAAGGTATAACTTCAGACCGTCCCCAGTACTACTGCATATAAGGTATAACTTTAGACCGCCCCCAGTACTACTGCATATAAGGTATAACTTCAGACCGTCCCCCAGTACTACTGCATATAAGGTATAACTTCAGACCGTCCCCAGTACTACTGCATATAAGGTATAACTTTAGACCGTCCCCCAGTACTACTGCATATAAGGTATAACTTTAGACCGCCCCCAGTACTACTGCATATAAGGTATAATCTCAGACCGTCCCCAGTACTACTGCATATAAGGTATAACTTCAGACCGTCCCCCAGTACTACTGCATATAAGGTATAACTTCAGACCGTCCCCAGTACTACTGCATATAAGGTATAACTTCAGACCGTCCCCCAGTACTACTGCATATAAGGTATAACTTTAGACCGTCCCCCAGTACTACTGCATATAAGGTATAACTTTAGACCGCCCCCAGTACTACTGCATATAAGGTATAACTTCAGACCGTCCCCAGTACTACTGCATATAAGATATAACTTTAGACCGTCCCCCAGTACTACTGCATATAAGGTATAACTTTTAGACCGTCCCCGTACTACTGCATATAAGGTATAACTTTAGACCTTCCCCAGTACTACTGCATATAAGGTATAACTGGCCGCCCCCCCCGTACTACTGCATATAAGGTATAACTTTAGACCGTCCCCCAGTACTACTGCATATAAGGTATAACTTTAGACCGCCCCCGTACTACTGCATATAAGGTATAACTTTACACCGTCCCCAGTACTACTGCATATAAGGTATAACTTTAGACCGCCACCAGTACTACTGCATATAGGTATAACTTCAGAACGCCCTCCAGTACTACTGCATATAAGGTATAACTTTAGACCGCCCCCGTACTACTGCATATAAGGTATAACTTTACACCGTCCCCCAGTACTACTGCATATAAGGTATAACTTTAGACCGCCCACCAGTACTACTGCATATAGGTATAACTTCAGAACGCCCTCCAGTACTACTGCATATAAGGTATAACTTTAGACCGTCCCCAGTACTACTGCATATAAGGTATAACTTCAGACCGCCCCCAGTACTACTGCATATAAGGTATAACTTTAGACCGTCCCCAGTACTACTGCATATAAGGTATAACTTCAGACCGTCCCCCAGTACTACTGCATATAAGGTATAACTTCAGACCGTCCCCAGTACTACTGCATATAAGGTATAACTTCAGACCGTCCCCAGTACTACTGCATATAAGGTATAACTTTAGACCGTCCCCCAGTACTACTGCATATAAGGTATAACTTCAGACCGTCCCCCAGTACTACTGCATATAAGGTATAACTTCAGACCGTCCCCCAGTACTACTGCATATAAGGTATAACTTCAGACCGTCCCCCAGTACTACTGCATATAAGGTATAACTTCAGACCGTCCCCCAGTACTACTGCATATAAGGTATAACTTTAGACCGCCCCCAGTACTACTGCATATAAGGTATAACTTCAGACCGTCCCCCAGTACTACTGCATATAAGGTATAACTTCAGACCGTCCCCAGTACTACTGCATATAAGGTATAACTTTGGACCGTCCCCAGTACTACTGCATATAAGGTATAACTTTAGACCGCCCCCAGTACTACTGCATATAAGGTATAACTTCAGACCGTCCCCCAGTACTACTGCATATAAGGTATAACTTCAGACCGTCCCCCAGTACTACTGCATATAAGGTATAACTTCAGACCGTCCCCAGTACTACTGCATATAAGGTATAACTTCAGACCGTCCCCAGTACTACTGCATATAAGGTATAACTTTAGACCGTCCCCAGTACTACTGCATATAAGGTATAACTTTAGACCGCCCCCAGTACTACTGCATATAAGGTATAACTTCAGACCGTCCCCCAGTACTACTGCATATAAGGTATAACTTTAGACCGTCCCCAGTACTACTGCATATAAGGTATAACTTCAGACCGTCCCCAGTACTACTGCATATAAGGTATAACTTTAGACCGTCCCCCAGTACTACTGCATATAAGGTATAACTTCTCAGACCGTCCCCAGTACTACTGCATATAAGGTATAACTTCAGACCGTCCCCCAGTACTACTGCATATAAGGTATAACTTTAGACCGTCCCCAGTACTACTGCATATAAGGTATAACTTCAGACCGTCCCCAGTACTACTGCATATAAGGTATAACTTTAGACCGTCCCCAGTACTACTGCATATAAGGTATAACTTTAGACCGTCCCCAGTACTACTGCATATAAGGTATAACTTCAGACCGTCCCCCAGTACTACTGTATATAAGGTATAACTTCAGACCGTCCCCCAGTACTACTGCATATAAGGTATAACTTCAGACCGTCCCCCAGTACTACTGCATATAAGGTATAACTTCAGACCGTCCCCCAGTACTACTGCATATAAGGTATAACTTCAGACCGTCCCCCAGTACTACTGCATATAAGGTATAACTTTAGACCGCCCCCGTACTACTGCATATAAGGTATAACTTTAGACCGTCCCCCAGTACTACTGCATATAAGGTATAACTTCAGACCGTCCCCAGTACTACTGTATATAAGGTATAACTTCAGACCGTCCCCCAGTACTACTGCATATAAGGTATAACTTTAGACCGCCCCCAGTACTACTGCATATAAGGTATAACTTTACACCGTCCCCCAGTACTACTGCATATAAGGTATAACTTTAGACCGCCCACCAGTACTACTGCATATAAGGTATAACTTCAGAACGCCCTCCAGTACTACTGCATATAAGGTATAACTTTAGACCGCCCCCGTACTACTGCATATAAGGTATAACTTTACACCGTCCCCCAGTACTACTGCATATAAGGTATAACTTTAGACCGCCCACCAGTACTACTGCATATAAGGTATAACTTCAGAATGCCCTCCAGTACTACTGCATATAAGGTATAACTTTAGACCGTCCCCCAGTACTACTGCATATAAGGTATAACTTCAGACCGCCCCCAGTACTACTGCATATAAGGTATAACTTTAGACCGTCCCCCAGTACTACTGCATATAAGGTATAACTTCAGACCGTCCCCCAGTACTACTGCATATAAGGTATAACTTCAGACCGTCCCCCAGTACTACTGCATATAAGGTATAACTTCAGACCGTCCCCCAGTACTACTGCATATAAGGTATAACTTTAGACCGCCCCCAGTACTACTGCATATAAGGTATAACTTTAGACCGTCCCCCAGTACTACTGTATATAAGGTATAACTTCAGACCGTCCCCCAGTACTACTGCATATAAGGTATAACTTCAGACCGTCCCCCAGTACTACTGCATATAAGGTATAACTTCAGACCGTCCCCCAGTACTACTGCATATAAGGTATAACTTAGACCGCCCCCAGTACTACTGCATATAAGGTATAACTTCAGACCGTCCCCCAGTACTACTGCATATAAGGTATAACTTCAGACCGTCCCCAGTACTACTGCATATAAGGTATAACTTTAGACCGTCCCCAGTACTACTGCATATAAGGTATAACTTTAGACCGCCCCAGTACTACTGCATATAAGGTATAACTTCAGACCGTCCCCCAGTACTACTGCATATAAGGTATAACTTCAGACCGTCCCCAGTACTACTGCATATAAGGTATAACTTCAGACCGTCCCCAGTACTACTGCATATAAGGTATAACTTCAGACCGTCCCCCAGTACTACTGCATATAAGGTATAACTTAGACCGTCCCCCAGTACTACTGCATATAAGGTATAACTTTTGGACCGCCCCCAGTACTACTGCATATAAGGTATAACTTCAGACCGTCCCCAGTACTACTGCATATAAGGTATAACTTTAGACCGTCCCCCAGTACTACTGCATATAAGGTATAACTTCAGACCGTCCCCCAGTACTACTGCATATAAGGTATAACTTTAGACCGTCCCCAGTACTACTGCATATAAGGTATAACTTCAGACCGTCCCCCAGTACTACTGCATATAAGGTATAACTTCAGACCGTCCCCCAGTACTACTGCATATAAGGTATAACTTTTAGACCGTCCCCAGTACTACTGCATATAAGGTATAACTTCAGACCGTCCCCCAGTACTACTGCATATAAGGTATAACTTTAGACCGTCCCCCAGTACTACTGCATATAAGGTATAACTTTAGACCGTCCCCCAGTACTACTGCATATAAGGTATAACTTCAGACCGTCCCCAGTACTACTGTATATAAGGTATAACTCTCAGACCGTCCCCAGTACTACTGCATATAAGGTATAACTTCAGACCGTCCCCAGTACTACTGCATATAAGGTATAACTTCAGACCGTCCCCCAGTACTACTGCATATAAGGTATAACTTCAGACCGTCCCCCAGTACTACTGCATATAAGGTATAACTTTAGACCGCCCCCAGTACTACTGCATATAAGGTATAACTTTAGACCGTCCCCCAGTACTACTGCATATAAGGTATAACTTCAGACCGTCCCCCAGTACTACTGTATATAAGGTATAACTTCAGACCGTCCCCCAGTACTACTGCATATAAGGTATAACTTTAGACCGTCCCCCAGTACTACTGCATATAAAGTATAACTTCAGACCGTCCCCCAGTACTACTGCATATAAGGTATAACTTCAGACCGTCCCCAGTACTACTGCATATAAGGTATAACTTTAGACCGTCCCCCAATACTACTGCATATAAGGTATAACTTTAGACCGTCCCCCAGTACTACTGCATATAAGGTATAACTTCAGACCGTCCCCAGTACTACTGCATATAAGTATAACTTCAGACCGTCCCCCAGTACTACTGCATATAAGGTATAACTTCAGACCGTCCCCCAGTACTACTGCATATAAGGTATAACTTTAGACCGTCCCCAGTACTACTGCATATAAGGTATAACTTCAGACCGTCCCCCAGTACTACTGCATATAAGGTATAACTTCAGACCGTCCCCCAGTACTACTGCATATAAGGTGCTGATCACATGTTTCATGAACTGAAATAAAAAGATTCCAGAAATGTTCCATACGCACAAAAAGCTCAAATTGTGTGCAGAACTTTATTTACGTCCCTGTCAGTGAGCATTTCTCATTTTGCCAAGATAATCCATCCACCTGACAGGTGTGGCATATCAAGACGCTGATTAAACAGCGTAAAAGGCCATTCTAAAATGTGTACAGATGTCTCAAGTTTTGAGGGAGTTGGCATGCTGACTGCAGGAATGTCCACCAGAGTTGTTGCCAGAGAATTGAATGTTCATTTTTCTTCCATAAGCCGCCTCCAGCGTCGTTTTAGAGAATTTGGCAGTACGTCCAACTGGCCTCACAATGTAACCACGCCAGCCCAGGACCTCCACTTCCTGCTTCTTCACTTGCGGGATCGTCTGAGACCAGCCACCCAGACAGCTGATGAAACTGAGGAGTAGGTTTGAGTAGAAAACCGAAGAATTTCTGCACAAACTGTCAGAAACCATCTCAGGAAAACTCATCTGCGTGCTCGACGTCCTCACCAGGGTCTTGAACTGACTGCAGTTTGGTGTCGTACCCGACCATCTTCGATGGCCACTGGCACTTTGGAGAAGTGTGCTCTTCACAGACGAATCCCTGTTTCAACTGTACCGGGTAGATGGGCAGGGCAGACAGCGTGTGTGGTGTTGTGAGTGTGAGCAGTTTGCTCATGTCAACGTTGTGAACAGAGTGCTCCATGGTGGCGGTGGGGTTATAGTATGGGCAGGCATAAGCTACGAACTGAGAACACGGTTGCATTTCATCAATGGCAATTTGAATGCACAGAGATGTAACTGTAACGAGATCCTGAGGCCCATCGCCGTGCCATTCATCCACAGCCACCACCTCATGTTTCAGCATGATAATGCACAGCCCCATGTCACAAGGATCTGGACACAATTCCTGGAAACTGAAAACGTCCCAGTTCTTCCATGGCCTGCATATTCACCTGACATGTCACCCATTGAGCATGTTTGGGATGCTCTGGATCGACGTGTACGACAGCGTGTTCCAGTTCCCCGCCAATATCCAGTAACTCGACAGTCATTGAAGAGGAGGACAACATTCCACAGGCCACAATCAAAAGCCTGATCAACTCTATGCGAAGGAGATGTCGCTGCATGAGGAGGCAAATGGTCACACCAGATACTGACTGGTTTCTGATCCACGTCCCTACCTTTTTGTTAA
Source organism: Oncorhynchus keta (assembly GCF_023373465.1). Taxonomy (NCBI): domain Eukaryota; kingdom Metazoa; phylum Chordata; class Actinopteri; order Salmoniformes; family Salmonidae; genus Oncorhynchus; species Oncorhynchus keta. The sequence continues at coordinate 14,899 of NW_026279205.1, read as the reverse complement.
GGTATCTGTGACTAAGAGATGCATGTCTGTATTCCCAGTCATGTGAAATCCATAGATTTAGTGTCTAATGAATCCATCTAAATTGACTGATTTCCTTATATGAACTGTAAATCTTTGAAATTGTTGCATGTTGCATTTATAATTTTTTTCAGTGTAGTTTGTCTAGATTCCAATGTTTGCTTGCGAGCTGGATGACTGCTCTGTTGCTATTTTGTAAGCTTTTGTTGAAACTAGCCAGATGGCCACTGCTAGATAACTACATAGCAAGATGACTAGGAAACAATTTGATTCATTCTCTATAATCCCATACTGCCAGGCCATAGCCAAATGTTTAGCTAGGTACAGTAGTTAATGTTAGCATATTTGCTAGCTAGCCAATGGCCATGGGGAAGTTGAGCCAATGGCCATGGGGGAAGTTGAGCCAATGGCCATGGGGAAGTTGAGCCAATGGTCATGGGGGAAGTTGAGCCAATGGCCATGGGGGAAGTTGAGCCAATGGCCATGGGGGAAGTTGAGCCAATGGTCATGGGGGAAGTTGAGCCAATGGTCATGGGGGAAGTTGAGCCAATGGCCATGGGGGAAGTTGAGCCAATGGCCATGGGGAAGTTGAGCCAATGGCCATGGGGGAGGCCATGGGGGAAGTTGAGCCAATGGTCATGGGGGAAGTTGAGCCAATGGCCATGGGGGAAGTTGAGCCAATGGCCATGGGGGAAGTTGAGCAAATGGCCATGGGGGAAGTTGAGCCAATGGTCATGGGGGAAGTTGAGCCAATGGCCATGGGGAAGTTGAGCCAATGGTCATGGGGGAAGTTGAGCCAATGGCCATGGGGGAAGTTGAGCCAATGGCCATGGGGGAAGTTGAGCCAATGTAAGTGTTTTCTTCCCAAGTGTCATGCAAGGCATTATCTCTGAGATATGAGGTAACAGGGCCTGGATTACGTTAAAAGTGTTGTTTTTAAGTACAAAGGGGTTGTTAGGTGTTAAACCTGTGTTAAAGATGCTTACAATATTAGAAGAGAAAAAGTGATTGTGTTGAATTGTGGGAAATAAAGATAGACATGGTTTTAAAAGGTAGTAATATTTCATTGAGTACAGACATTTGTAGACAGCAATTTACCCTGTCCACGCTCAACAACCCCATACCCGGGTTGTGCCAAGAGACAGCTTTGTGGAAAAGCTATGATTTCAAAACTGTAATGTTTCCAGAGATACACAACATCCTGAAATATATGTAGATACCTTTGTTAGAAATAATACTATATTTCCCTTGACAGAATGATGCTGAATGTAAAACAAATGGCTGAACTCCCTGAACCCCAGTCTCCCTACAGTATCTTTTAAAAAGATCTCTTAAATTCTAAAGGTATTATATTTGATATACTTACAGAAAAGATACAGTATGAACACAAAACAAGAAACGTGTGTTAAGTGTTTGTTATGTTTTATTCATTTACATGCACCTCCCTTATCATTCTTTTAACTGTTAAATATATTCAGATCTAAATAGCTTTGTTCAAAAGGTCCTACAGAACAAAGTAAAATGGCTTAGAAATGCAGTACTTCTGTTGTCACGGTAAATACATCTGTTGTCACGGTAAATACATCTGTTGTCACGGTAAATACATCTGTTGTCACGGTAAATACTTCTGTTGTCACGGTAAATACATCTGTTGTCACGGTAAATACATCTGTTGTCACAAAATACATCTGTTGTCACGGTAAATACATCTGTTGTCACGGTAAATACATCTGTTGTCACGGTAAATACATCTGTTGTCACGGTAAATACATCTGTTGTCACGGTAAATACATCTGTTGTCACGGTAAATACATCTGTTGTCACGGTAAATACATCTGTTGTCACGGTAAATACATCTGTTGTCACGGTAAATACATCTGTTGTCACGGTAAATACATCTGTTGTCACGGTAAATACATCTGTTGTCTGCATCGGTAAATACATCTGTTGTCACGATGTAAATACTTCTGTTGTCACGGTAAATACATCTGTTGTCACGGTAAATACATCTGTTGTCACGGTAAATACATCTGTTGTCACGGTAAATACATCTGTTGTCACGGTAAATACATCTGTTGTCACGGTAAATACATCTGTTGTCACGGTAAATACATCTGTTGTCACGGTAAATACATCTGTTGTCACGGTAAAACCAACAGAACAAAATGGAAGGGACGGTGCTCATTTCAATCCCCCAAAATATTACAAAGATGACAATTATTTCAACAACAAAAAGCAAAGTTGTTCAATATAAAATTGATTATGTGAAAGTTATTATGTATTATCATTATTATTAGTAGTATTAGTATTATTATTAAATTGATTATGTAAGTGAAAGTTGTATTATCGTCTGCTGCACCAATAGCAGTCCTTGTTAGTATAGCTATCAGATGTTAAAGTTTATGTCATTAGGTCAGTTTTCCTTCTTCTCCAGTCTGTGTGCTCCTCTGAGGAGGGAGGAGAGATGATTACCTCCTCAACTTCTATCAGTCTGTGTGCTCCTCTGAGGAGGGAGGAGAGAGATGATTACCTCCTCAACTTCTATCAGTCTGTGTGCTCCTCTGAGGAGGGAGGAGAGCGATGATTACCTCCTCAACTTCTATCAGTCTGTGTGCTCCTCTGAGGAGGAGGAGAGAGATGATTACCTCCTCAACTTCTATCAGTCTGTGTGCTCCTCTGAGGAGGGAGGAGAGAGATGATTACCTCCTCAACTTCTATCAGTCTGTGTGCTCCTCTGAGGAGGGAGGAGAGCGATGATTACCTCCTCAACTTCTATCAGTCTGTGTGCTCCTCTGAGGAGGGAGGAGAGATGATTACCTCCTCAACTTCTATCAGTCTGTGTGCTCCTCTGAGGAGGGAGGAGAGAGATGATTACCTCCTCAACTTCTATCAGTCTGTGTGCTCCTCTGAGGAGGAGGAGAGCGATGATTACCTCCTCAACTTCTATCAGTCTGTGTGCTCCTCTGAGGAGGAGGAGAGAGATGATTACCTCCTCAACTTCTATCAGTCTGTGTGCTCCTCTGAGGAGGGAGGAGAGAGATTATTACCTCCTCAACTTCTATCAGTCTGTGTGCTCCTCTGAGGAGGGAGGAGAGCGATGATTACCTCCTCAACTTCTATCAGTCTGTGTGCTCCTGAGGAGGGAGGAGAGCGATGATTACCTCCTCTTCTATCAGTCTGTGTGCTCCTCTGAGGAGGGAGGAGAGCGATGATTACCTCCTCAACTTCTATCAGTCTGTGTGCTCCTCTGAGGAGGGAGGAGAGCGATGATTACCTCCTCAACTTCTATCAGTCTGTGTGCTCCTCTGAGGAGGGAGGAGAGAGATGATTACCTCCTCAACTTCTATCAGTCTGTGTGCTCCTCTGAGGAGGGAGGAGAGAGATGATTACCTCCTCAACTTCTATCAGTCTGTGTGCTCCTCTGAGGAGGGAGGAGAGAGATGATTACCTCCTCAACTTCTATCAGTCTGTGTGCTCCTCTGAGGAGGGAGGAGAGCGATGATTACCTCCTCAACTTCTATCAGTCTGTGTGCTCCTCTGAGGAGGGAGGAGAGCGATGATTACCTCCGCAACTTCTATCAGTCTGTGTGCTCCTCTGAGGAAGGAGGAGAGCGATGATTACCTCCTCAACTTCTATCAGTCTGTGTGCTCCTCTGAGGAGGGAGGAGAGCGATGATTACCTCCTCAACTTCTATCAGTCTGTGTGCTCCTCTGAGGAGGGAGGAGAGAGATTATTACCTCCTCAACTTCTATCAGTCTGTGTGCTCCTCTGAGGAGGGAGGAGAGCGATGATTACCTCCTCAACTTCTATCAGTCTGTGTGCTCCTCTGAGGAGGGAGGAGAGAGATGATTACCTCCTCAACTTCTATCAGTCTGTGTGCTCCTCTGAGGAGGGAGGAGAGCGATGATTACCTCCTCAACTTCTATCAGTCTGTGTGCTCCTCTGAGGAGGGAGGAGAGCGATGATTACCTCCTCAACTTCTATCAGTCTGTGTGCTCCTCTGAGGAGGGAGGAGAGAGATTATTACCTCCTCAACTTCTATCAGTCTGTGTGCTCCTCTGAGGAGGAGGAGAGCGATGATTACCTCCTCAACTTCTATCAGTCTGTGTGCTCCTCTGAGGAGGGAGGAGAGAGATGATTACCTCCTCAACTTCTATCAGTCTGTGTGCTCCTCTGAGGAGGGAGGAGAGAGATGATTACCTCCTCAACTTCTATCAGTCTGTGTGCTCCTCTGAGGAGGGAGGAGAGAGATGATTACCTCCTCAACTTCTATCAGTCTGTGTGCTCCTCTGAGGAGGGAGGAGAGCGATGATTACCTCCTCAACTTCTATCAGTCTGTGTGCTCCTCTGAGGAGGGAGGAGAGAGATGATTACCTCCTCAACTTCTATCAGTCTGTGTGCTCCTCTGAGGAGGGAGGAGAGCGATGATTACCTCCTCAACTTCTATCAGTCTGTGTGCTCCTCTGAGGAGGGAGGAGAGCGATGATTACCTCCTCAACTTCTATCAGTCTGTAGAGTAAACATTTTCAGTCATTTATTTGACATATAAATAGTTAATAGATTTTGAATTTTGGGTTCAAAGTGAACACCGTTGATTGCTCTGCTGTTGGTACACCCCCCCAGAGCCTCCCCCCCACCTCCACTACACCCCCAGAGCCTCCACTACACCCCCCAGAGCCTCCACTACACCCCCAGAGCCTCCACTACACCCCCCAGAGCCTCCACTACACCCCCCAGAGCCTCCACTACACCCCCAGAGCCTCCACTCCACTACCCCCAGAGCCTCCACTACACCCCCCAGAGCCTCCACTACACCCCCCAGAGCCTCCACTACACCCCCCAGAGCCTCCACTACACCCCCCAGAGCCTCCACTACACCCCCAGAGCCTCCACTACACCCCCAGAGCCTCCACTACACTACCCCCCAGAGCCTCCACTACACCCCCAGAGCCTCCACTACAACCCCCAGAGCCTCCACTACAACCCCCAGAGCCTCCACTACACCCCCCAGAGCCTCCACTACACCCCCCTAGTCGTTCTTTCCCCAGCTAGGGAGTGCTGTTTTCTGGGGGACACCTCTGTATCAGCTCTTCCACCTCCACTACCTCCATCACCAAGTCACGGATGGACTGCACACTACCCAGTGGAACCGCTTCCTCCTCTCCCTCCATCCCCACTGTGTTAGACTGTAGCCCCAGAGCCTCCACTACACCCCCCAGAGCCTCTCCTCTGTCCTCTGCCTCCACTACACCCCCAGAGCCTCTCCTCTGTCCTCTGCCTCCACTACACCCCCCAGAGCCTCCACTACACCCCCCAGAGCCTCTCCTCTGTCCTCTGCCTCCACTACACCCCCCAGAGCCTCTCCTCTATCCCCTGCCTCCACTACACCCTGCCCAGGCCCAGTGAGTGGAGTAGTAGCACCCCCTCGTGATGTGACCAGGGTATTGCATGCAAGCAGGGCACCCTCGCTCTCCGTGACAGTAACTCTAGTGACGGAGGTAACTACAGCTCTGTCCTCACTGCCTCCAGGCTGCATCTCTGATCCTGTGGGGTTAAGGTCATTCTGAGTCTGGGAGGCTGGTTCAGGTGATGGGGCTGTACCCATGTTGGATGGGGCTGTACCCATGTTGGATGGGGCTGTACCCATGTTGGATGGGGCTGTACCCATGTTGGATGGGGCTGTACCCATGTTGGATGGGGCTGTACCAATGTTGGATGGGGCTGTACCCATGTTGGATGGGGCTGTACCAATGTTGATGGGGCTGTACCCATGTTGGATGGGGCTGTACCAATGTTGGATGGGGCTGTACCCATGTTGGATGGGGCTGTACCCATGTTGGATGGGCTGTACCCATGTTGGATGGGCTGTACCCATGTTGGATGGGGCTGTACCCATGTTGGATGGGGCTGTACCCATGTTGGATGGGGCTGTACCAATGTTGGATGGGGCTGTACCCATGTTGGATGGGGCTGTACCCATGTTGGATGGGGCTGTACCCATGTTGGATGGGGCTGTACCCATGTTGGATGGGGCTGTACCAATGTTGGATGGGGCTGTACCCATGTTGGATGGGGCTGTACCCATGTTGGATGGGGCTGTACCCATGTTGGATGGGGCTGTACCAATGTTGGATGGGGCTGTACCCATGTTGGATGGGGCTGTACCCATGTTGGATGGGGCTGTACCCATGTTGGATGGGGCTGTACCCATGTTGGATGGGGCTGTACCCATGTTGGATGGGGCTGTACCAATGTGATGTGCTTCTGCCTCCTTACATAGATGTTCTTCCTCCTCTTCCTTCTCGTCCACGGTGAGAGGTACAGATGCCCCCTCCTTCACCCCTGCAGGAGTTTTCAGGTAGACTGCTCTGTCTGTGGCTTGTCTCTGTCTCTGACCGGTGGAGAGCACCGTGGCCTCAGGAAGAATCATACTAACTGCTGACAGAGCCTCGACACACACCGACACACTGTCACTCACTGGGCTGTTTCTGGCTTTGTCTGTGTCTGGTTTGTCTTCAGTTCCTGGTGGTTGGGATGCTTTGTCTGTGTCTGGTTTGTCTTCAGTTCCTGGTGGTTGGGATGCTTTGGCTGTGTCTGGTTTGTCTTCAGTTCCTGGTGGTTGGGATGCTTTGTCTGTGTCTGTAACTTCCGGTGTCTGGGGAGCTGGTTCAGCCACAGGAATAGGAGGCTGGGGGGAAGGGGCATAAGGTGTGATTGTGGCCAAAGGGGCGTCATGATTGACTAAGGAGGCATCAGGTTTGGTTGAGGCAGCACCAGCAGGGTAATCACTTTCAGCAGAGGACATTTCAGGTAGAGGTGAAGGGGTATCAGGTAGAGGTGAAGGGGTATCATGTAGAGGTGAAGGGGTATCAGGCTCTGCTACAGAGACACCAGCAGTATAGGTAAGTATATGTGCTGGGGCTGGGAGTGTGAGTGGGGCTGGGTCTGGGTCTGGAGCCTCACTTTGTGGAGTTATGACAATGACAGGAGGAGTGAGGGCAGCCATATCTGGGCCACTGGGCCGCCTTCCACCTCCAGCCTCCCAGCGCTAGAAGACAAGTTCTGCACCAGGGGAGAAGGTGCCCGCTCGGCCTGTCTGCTCAGCCCAGAGACAGCCATCTTGGCAGGGCTGGCGGGGGCGGAGAGGGGAGGAGTGTGACTGTCTGTCAGGCTGCTCTGGCTGGCACTCTGCAGGTCAGTACTGTCCACCATCAAGTTGTTCTTCCTCAAACTGGCAGCTTCTTTCACCACTGGAGAAAATGAGAGACCGAAAGGGAGGAGAAAGAATTGATTAAGTTCATACAGGAGAAGCATACAGTACATACAATCAATTATGTCATACAGGGTATACAAGAGGGTAATGGTGTTATACAAGAGGTTAATGGTGTTATACAAGAGGGTAATGGTGTTATACAAGAGGGTAATGGTGTTATACAAGATGGTAATGGTGTTATACAAGAGGGTATACAAGAGGGTAATGGTGTTATACAAGAGGGTAATGGTGTTATACAAGAGGGTAATGGTGTTATACAAGAGGGTAATGGTGTTATACAAGAGGGTAATGGTGTTATACAGGGTATACAAGAGGGTAATGGTGGTATACAGGGTATACAAGAGGGTAATGGTGTTATACAGGGTATACAAGAGGGTAATGCTGTTATACAAGAGGGTAATGATGTTATACAGGAGGGTAATGGTGCTATACAGGGTATACAAGAGGGTAATGGTGTTATATAGGGTATACAAGATGGTAATGGAGTTATATAGGGTATACAAGAGGGTAATGGTGTTATACAAGAGGGTAATGGTGTTATACAAGAGGGTAATGGTTTTATACAAGAGGGTATACAAGAGGGTAATGGTGTTATACAAGAGGGTAATGGTGTTATACAAGAGGGTAATGGTGTTATACAAGAGGGTAATGGTGTTATACAGGGTATACAAGAGGGTAATGGTGGTATACAGGGTATACAAGAGGGTAATGGTGTTATACAGGGTATACAAGAGGGTAATGCTGTTATACAAGAGGGTAATGATGTTATACAGGAGGGTAATGGTGCTATACAGGGTATACAAGAGGGTAATGGTGTTATATAGGGTATACAAGATGGTAATGGTGTTATATAGGGTATACAAGAGGGTAATGGTGTTATACAGGGTATACAAGAGGGTAATGGTGGTATACAGGGTATACAAGAGGGTAATGGTGTTATACAGGGTATACAAGAGGGTAATGGTGTTATACAAGAGGGTAATGATGTTATACAGGAGGGTAATGGTGCTATACAGGGTATACAAGAGGGTAATGGTGTTATAGGGTATACAAGATGGTAATGGTGTTATATAGGTATACAAGAGAGGTAATGGTGTTATACAAGAGGGTAATGGTGTTATACATGGTATACAAGAGGGTAATGGTGTTATACAGGGTATACAAGAGGGTAATGGTGTTATACAAGAGGGTAATGGTGTTATACAGGGTATACAAGAGGGTAATGGTGTTATACATGTTATACAAGAGGTAATGGTGTTATACAGGTTATACAAGAGTGTAATGGTGTTATACAGGGTATACAAGAGGGTAATGGTGTTATACAGGGTATACAAGAGAGGTAATGCTGTTATACAAGAGGGTAATGATGTTATACAGGAGGGTAATGGTGCTATACAGGTATACAAGAGGGTAATGGTGTTATATAGGGTATACAAGATGGTAATGGTGTTATATAGGGTATACAAGAGGGTAATGGTGTTATACAGGGTATACAAGAGGGAGTAATGGTGGTATACAGGGTATACAAAAGAGGGTAATGGTGTTATACAGGGTATACAAGAGGGTAATGCTGTTATACAAGAGGGTAATGATGTTATACAGGAGGGTAATGGTGCTATACATGGTATACAAGAGGGTAATGGTGTTATACATGTTATACAAGGGTAATGGTGTTATACATGTTATACAAGAGGGAATAATAATGTTATACAGGTTATACAAGAGGTAATGGTGCTACACAGGGTATACAAGAGGTAATGGTGTTATACATGTTATACAAGAGGGTAATGGTGTTATACAGGTTATACAAGAGGGTAATGTTGGTATACAGGTTATACAAGAGGGTAATGTTGATATACAGGGTATACAAGAGGGAATGGTGTTATACAAGAGGATAATGGTGTTATACAGGGTATACAGAGGGTAATGGTGTTATACAGGAGGGTAATGGTGCTATACAGGAGGGTAATGGTGCTATACAGGTTATACAAGAAGGCAACAGTGTTATACAGGAGGGTAATGGTGCTATACAGGGTATACAAGAGGTAATGCTGTTATACAAGAGGGTAATGATGTTATACAGGAGGGTAATGGTGCTATACAGGTTATACAAGAGGGTAATGTTTGCCATACAGGTTATACAAGAGGGTAATGCTGTTATACAGGTTATACAAAGGGTAATGGTGCTATACAAAGGTATACAAGAGGGTAATGGTGCCATACAGGGTACACAAGAGGATAATGGTGCCATACAGGTCATACAAGAGGGTAATGGTGTCATGCAGGGTATACAAGAGGGTAATGGTGTTATACAGGAGGGTAATGGTGTTTATACACTTCTATTACTGCCAGTAGAAAATACAAGGGATGGGTTTTTAGTAACTTATTTTAGAACATGGGAGACCAAAAGGGAACAGTGAAATGTGTTCATTTTTTATATACAAAGGGTTGATAATGTAGTTGTCTCCTATACTTTAGTAGAATGGGTTGGGTTGATAAGTAGTTGTCTCTATACTTTAGTAGAATGGATTGGGTTGATAAGTAGTTGTCTCCTATACTTTAGTAGAATGGATTGGGTTGATAAGCAGAAACGGATAGTTGTCTCCTATACTTTAGTAGAATGGATTGGGTTGATAAATGGTACAGGTAGTCCCAACTGGGGTACCCAGGGGTACGCACAATGCTGTCGGAGTCTTTGCCAAATAAAAATGTGATTCACATAAAAATATAACATTTATATTTTCCAATGGGGCTCTACATTTGGGTGAGGTTTTTTCCTCTTGCCTGAGTAGCCTTGTTTCACTGCCAAAAATAACATCTAACCATCTACCGTTCAGCGAAATAACAACGCAATGTCAAATACAGGTAACCTAGTCAAATAGTTAACATTCAACATCATCAATCACATTAACCGTTACTCATCCAATCACATTAACCGTTACTCATCCAATCACATTAACCGTTACTCATCCAATCACATTAACCGTTACTCTCTCACAGGAAACCTTCACTCTTGCGCAGACATTTAGAAATGAAACATGACAGTTTGAAAATAAGCCACGGGAGTTCTTTAGCGAGAATAAAGGCGTCTTTCGAGTAGTAAGACGTATGGAAAGCAACATAATCCATTAATAAGAAAGGTCTAGAAGCATCTTGTCACGGCCGTCATATGGAGGAGACCAAGGCTCAGCGTGGTATGCGTACATACTTCTTTTTAATGAAAGAACGAACACTGAACACTGAACAAACTATACAAAACAACAAAACGTGAAGCTAATATGGCTAGTGCAGACAGGCAACTAAACATAGAATAAGAACCCACAAACTACCCAAGGAATATGGCTGCTAAATATGGTCCCCAATCAGAGACAACGATAAACAGCTGCCTCTGATTTAGAACCAATCTAGGCAACCATAGACATATAAACCCCTAGACTTACAAAAACCTAGACATACAAAAAAACTAAACAATACAAAAACTAAACAAACCACCCCTCGTGACACCTTGACCTAACCAAAATAATAAAGAAAACTAAGATAACTAAGATTAGGCAGTGATACATCTTATATGGTGAGCTACCGAGTGGCAAGGACAGGCAAGCCCCATACTATTGTGGAGGACTTCATTCTTCCTGCTGCCGCGGATATGGCTGGGACAATGCTGGGGGAAAAGGCTCAAAAACTATACAGACAATGTCTTCATCAAACAACACTGTTTGTGATGCATCAGGGACATGGCAGGAGATGCTTTGAAACAATTACTGCTTCACATACAAGCCAGTGAATTATATGCGTTACAGCTGGATGAGTCAACAGACGTGGCACAGCTCCTGGTATATGTCTGTTACAGCTGGATGAGTCAACAGGCCTGGCACAGCTCTGGTATATGTCTGTTACAGCTGGATGAGTCAACAGGCCTGGCACAGCTCCTGGTATATGTCTGTTACAGCTGGATGAGTCAACAGGCCTGGCACAGCTCCTGGTATATGTCTGTTACAGCTGGATGAGTCAACAGACGTGGCGGGCCTGGCACAGTTCCTGGTATATGTTCGTTACGTTTATGGGGGTCAATTAAGGAAGACATCCTCTTCTGGAAACCAGGACAACATGAGAGGAATGGTACCGGACAGCTTTGTGACATCAAATAGACTTTGGTGGTCAAGATGTGTTGGTATCTGTATTGATGGCGTAAAGCCATGGCAGGGGAGACATAGTGGAGTGGTAACGAGCGTGCAAGCAGTTGCTCCCGACGCCACTTGGATACACTGCAGCATCCACCGAGAGGCTCTTGGGTAGACTGCAGCATCCACCTAGAGGCTCTTGGGTACACTGCAGCATCCACCGAGAGGCTCTTGGAGGTACTGGCATCCACCGAGAGGCTCTTGGGTACACTACAGCATCCACCGAGAGCTCTTGGGTACACTACAGCATCCACCGAGAGGCTCTTGGGTACACTACAGCATCCACCGAGAAGGCTCTTGCAGGTACACTACAGCATCCACAGAGAGGCTCTTGGGTACACTACAGCATCCACCGAGAGGCTCTTGGGTACACTACAGCATCCACGAGAGGCTCTTGGGTACACTACAGCATCCACCGAGGCTCTTGGGTACACTACAGCATCCACCGAGAGGCTCTTGGGTACACTACAGCATCCACCGAGGCTCTTGGATACACTGCAGCATCCACGAGAGGCTCTTGGGTACACTGCAGCATCCACCGAGCTCTTGGGTACACTACAGCATCCACAGAGAGGCTCTTGGGTACACTACAGCATCCACCGAGAGGCTCTTGGGTACACTACAGCATCCACGAGGCTCTTGGGTACACTACAGCATCCACCGAGAGGCTCTTGGGTACACTACAGCATCCACCGAGAGGCTCTTGGGTACACTACAGCATCCACCGAGAGGCTCTTGGATACACTGCAGCATCCACCGAGGGCTCTTGGGTACACTACAGCATCCACCGAGAGGCTCTTGGATACACTGCAGCATCCACCGGCTCTTGGGTACTACAGCATCACGAGAGGCTCTTGGGTACACTACAGCATCCACCGAGAGGCTCTTGGGTACACTACAGCATCCACCGAGGAGGCTCTTGGGTACACTACAGCATCCACCGAGAGGCTCTTGGGTACACTACAGCATCCACCGAGAGGCTCTTGGATACACTACAGCATCCACCGAGAGGCTCTTGGGTACACTACAGCATCCACCGAGAGGCTCTTGGGTACACTACAGCATCCGAGAGGCTCTTGGGTACACTACAGCATCCACCGAGAGGCTCTTGGATACACTGCAGCATCCACCGAGAGGCTCTTGGGTACACTACAGCATCCTGCCGAGAGGCTCTTGGGTACACTACAGCATCCACCGAGAGGCTCTTGGGTACACTACAGCATCCACCGAGAGGCTCTTGGGTACACTACAGCATCCACCAAGAGGCTCTTGGGTAGACTACAGCATCCACCGAGAGGCTCTTGGGTACACTACAGCATCCACCGAGGGCTCTTGGGTACACTGGCATCACCGAGAGGCTCTTGGGTACACTGCAGCATCCACCGAGAGGCTCTTGGATACACTACAGCATCCACCGAGAGGCTCTTGGGTACACTACAGCATCCACCGAGAGGCTTTGGGTACACTACAGCATCCACCGAGCTCTTGCTGCCAAGGGAACAGCTTGAAAGATGTTTTGGACAGTGAAAATGGTTAACTTGTTAAAGCAAGGCCCCTGAACTCTACTGTATTTGATGGATTATGCTATGGGCAGTGACCATGTAACACTTTTACAACAACCAGTGAGCTGGTTTTCAAGAGAACAAAGTATTGACACATTTTTAAAATTAAGAGACAAGGTTTTTGCTGACCATAATTTTCACTTGTCTGACCGCTTGCATGATGACGAGTTTCTCACACGACAGGCGAGGATGTTTTTCCACGCCTGAATGATCTGAATCTCGGATTACAGGGACTCTCCATAACTATATTCAATGTGTGGGGCAAAATTGAGGCTATGATTAAAGTTGGAACTCTTCTCTGTCTGCATTAACAAGGACAACACACAGGTCTTTCCATCATTGAACTCAAGCTAACGGACAATGTCAAACGCGAAGCACCTGAGTGAGTTGGGTGCACAATTACGCAGGTACTTTCCCGAGGATGACACAAACAACTGTATTCATTGTCCCTTTCATGCCCTGCCTCCAGTCCACTTACCGACATCTGAACAAGAGAGCCTCATCGAAATTGCTACAAGTAGTTCTGTGAAAATTGAATTTAATCAGAAGCCACTGCCAGATTTCTGGATTGGGCTGCGCTCAGGTTTCTTGCCTTGGCAAATCACCCTGTTAAGATGCCCTTTGCAACCACGTACGATGTGAGTGGATTCTCGGCCCTCACTAGCATGAAAACTAAATACAGGCACATAACTGTGTGGAAAATGATTTAAGACTGAGACTCTCTCCAATACAACCCAACATTGTAGAGTTATGTGCATCCTTTCCAAGCACACCCTTCTCATTAACCTGTGGTGAGTTATTCACCATGTTTGATGAACAATTAAGGTTTGATATGTAAGATGGTTAAATAAAAGAGCAAAATGATTGATTATTATTATTTGTGCCCCTGGTCCTATAAGAGCTCTTTGTCGCTTTCCCACGAGCCGGGTTGTGATAAAAACTCACACTCATTCTTATGTTTAATAAATGCATCGTATAGTGTGTGTGTGGCAGGCTTACAATGATGGAAAAACACATGGCTGTATATATAAAGAGGAATCCTGGTCCCTGGATGACAGACAGAAGAAGCAGGTAAACTCACCTTTGTCCACCTCAATGGTCAGAATGTTCAGTAGAATATCTTCATAAACGTTTTCCACATTGATGAAGTTGGTGTAATCAGCAAAGATGTACTGGTCCAACTTCTGCAGGTCCCCTGTAAAGTGTTGGTTTCACGGTTTATATTCTGATGAACTAACAGTACCTGCTCCAACGTTACTTTAATTTGATAGGGTGAGATGTGGATGGACTGAGACCATCAGCCTAGGATATATCTAGCATATAATGACTGATATAAAGAGACAAAAGGTTACCAGCGTACATACCGGTTTGTGTGCCGGAGCCAGGTTCCTCCTGATAGCAGGAAGCGTGATGTCAACCAGAGCCTCCTGAAAGATCCTCTTCCTCACCGTGCTACTGTCATGGTCATATTGCTGCAGGGAACAACCACAGAACAATAATATTACGTGACTCTACACCCCGTTATAGACATATTGCTAAAGGAAAGATGCATCAATCAATCAATGAACCAATCAATCCATAAATCTAACCAACCAACCAGTCAACCAATTAATCACAACAAGACAACCACACAACAAGACAACCACAACAAGACAACTACACAAGACAACCTCAACAAGACAACAAGACAACCACAACAAGACAACTACACAAGACAACCACAACAAGACAACCACAACAAGACAACCACACAACAAGACAACCACACAAGACAACCACAACAAGACAACCACAACAAGACAACCACACACAAGACAACCACAAGACAACCACAACAAGACAACAAGACAACCAACAAGACAAC
>NW_026279204.1:0-3099 GCF_023373465.1 Oncorhynchus keta | reverse complement strand
ACAGTACTGACCTGTGTTCCCTGCCTGGCTGTAGATGCTATCTTTGGGGTGCTATGGACGGCCCAGTCCCGATCCACAAAGAAGCGGTGGCCCAGAGGGTGACAGGAGCCACTGCATGGCCGGGGGACACTGCCACTGGAGGAGAGACAAGCCTGGCGGGCACTGCTCAGGAACACACGCTGGGGATGGAGACATGGAGATACAGGAGTGAGTAACGAGGTAGAGACAGAGACAGACACACACGATACACTGAGCAACAAACCACACATTATAGCCAACGCCTCCCCTCGCTCACAAATACCCACACCACTCTGGTAACCTAACTATGTTACCTACCGGAGGAGAAGTGAAGGAGTCTGGGTAGGCTGGCTTTGACTCGTAGGGGCTGCAGAGACGTAGATCTCCTAGCGTGGCCACGGGAGACAGGAGCCTGAAACACTCCGGCCAGGCTTTACAGCACTCAGAGCCATGTGAACCGCAGACAGGGTGGCTACCGCCCCCAGCTACCTGCACACACCACCCGTTGATTATAGACAGCTTGGCTGAACAAACACAGAAAACACACAGGATTTTCAGACAAAGACTCCTGAAAACAGGCATCCATTCCTCTCAGGTCTACATAAAGTGTGTAGGAGTAGGGAGCTAGTGGATAACTCTGGATTGGACAGTAGTACTGCAGAGGAGAGAAGGTACCTACTGTGTGATCTTGGGGAAATCTGAATCCATTTAGTGTTTGTTTTATTTCCCACTGTATGAGGATCTGAGACACGTTGGTGACAACGGGACGAGTAGGGACACGTTGGTGACAACGGTACGAGCAGGGACACGTTGGTGACAACGGGACGAGCAGGGACACGTTGGTGACAACGGGACGAGCAGGGACACGTTGGTGACAACGGGACGAGCGGAGGCTTAAATTCTGTTTCAGACAGGGCATGTTTGAGATTGCTCAGTTTGTTCATAATGCCTGGAGGAGAAGGAGAAATGTATTGTTGGTGTAGTGCTGCTAGATGGCAGCCGGTTGTGTAGGGCGGCTAGATGCTAGCCGGTTGTGTAGTGCTGCTAGATGGTAGCCGGTTGTGTAGTGCGGCTAGATGGTAGCCGGTTGTGTAGTGCTGCTAGATGCTAGCCGGTTGTGTAGTGCTGCTAGATGCTAGCCGGTTGTGTAGTGCTGCTAGATGCTAGCCGGTTGTGTAGTGCTGCTAGATGGCAGCCGGTTGTGTAGTGCTGCTAGATGGCAGCGGTTGTGTAGTGCTGCTAGATGGCAGCCGGTTGTGTAGTGCTGCTAGATGGCAGCCGGTTGTGTAGTGCTGCTAGATGGCAGCCGGTTGTGTAGCGCCGCTAGATGGCAGCCGGTTGTGTAGTGCTGCTAGATGCAGCCGGTTGTGCAGTGCTGCCAGATGCTGGCAAAGTGCTGCTAGATGCTAGCCGGTTGTGTAGTGCTGCTAGATGCTAGCCGGTTGCAGTGCTGCTAGATGCTGCCCGGTTGTGTAGTGCTGCTAGATGCTAGCCGGTTGTGTAGTGCTGCTAGATGCCACGGTTGTGCAGTGCTTGTGTAGTGCTGCTAGATGGCAGCCGGTTGTGTAGGGCGGCTAGATGCTAGCCGGTTGTGTAGTGCTGCTAGATGCTAGCCGGTTGTGTAGTGCTGCTAGATGCTAGCCGGTTGTGTAGTGCTGCTAGATGCTAGCCGGTTGTGTAGTGCTGCTAGATGCTAGCCGGTTGTGTAGTGCTGCTAGATGCTAGCCGGTTGTGTAGTGCTGCTAGATGCTAGCCGGTTGTGTAGTGCTGCTAGATGCTAGCCGGTTGTGTAGTGCTGCTAGATGCTAGCCGGTTGTGTAGTGCTGCTAGATGCTAGCCGGTTGTGTAGGGCGGCTAGATGGTAGCCGGTTGTGTAGTGCGGCTAGATGCTAGTGGTTGTGTAGTGCTGCTAGATGCTAGCGGTTGTGTAGTGCTGCTAGATGCTGGCCGGTTGTGTAGTGCTGCTAGATGCTGGCAGGTTGTGGGGCGGCTAGGATGCCAGCCTATGTTGGGGCGGCTAGATGGTAGCCGGTTGTGTAGTGCGGCTAGATGGTAGCCGGTTGTGTAGTGCGGCTAGATGGTAGCCGGTTGTGTAGGGCGGCTAGATGGTAGCCGGTTGTGTAGTGCGGCTAGATGGTAGCCGGTTGTGTAGGGCGGCTAGATGGTAGCCGGTTGTGTAGGGCGGCTAGATGGTAGCCGGTTGTGTAGGGCGGCTAGATGGTAGCCGGTTGTGTAGGGCGGCTAGATGGTAGCCGGTTGTGTAGCGCGGCTAGATGGTAGCCGGTTGTGTAGTGCTGCTAGATGGTAGCCGGTTGTGTAGTGCTGCTAGCCGGTTGTGTAGGGCGGCTACATGGTAGCCGGTTGTATGAGCCCAGCTGACTAGATGCCTAGCCGTTGTGTGTGACAGATGCTAGCCGGTTGTAGTAGCGCGGACTAGATGCCAGCCGGTTGTGTAGGGCGGCTACATGGTAGCCGGTTGTGTAGGGCGGCTAGATGCTAGCCGGTTGTGTAGCGCGGCTAGATGGTAGCCGGTTATGTAGCGCTGCTAGATGGTAGCCGGTTGTGTAGCGCGGCTAGATGCTAGCCGGTTGTGTAGCGCGGCTAGATGCTAGCCGGTTGTGTAGCGCGGCTAGATGCTAGCCGGTTGTGTAGCGCGGCTAGATGCTAGCCGGTTGTGTAGCGCGGCTAGATGCTAGCCGGTTGTGTAGCGCTGCTAGATGCTAGCCGGTTGTGTAGCGCGGCTAGATGCTAGCCGGTTGTGTAGGGCGGCTAGATGGTAGCCGGTTGTGTAGGGCTAGATGCTAGCCGGTTGTGTAGCGCTGCTAGATGCTACTGGTTGTGCAGCGCGGCAGATGCCAGCCGGTTGTAGCGCTGCTAGATGCTAGCCGGGTTGTGTAGCTGCTGCTAGATGCTAGGCGGTTGTGTAGTGTGCCTAGATGCTAGGCGGTGGTGTAGTGCCTAGATGGTAGCCGGTTGTGTAGGGCGGCTGGATGCTGGCCGGTTGTGTAGGGCGGCTAGATGCTAGCCGGTTGTGTAGGGCAGCTAGGATGGCAGCCTGTTGTGTAGCTGTACCGGCAATGA
>NW_026279203.1:292500-330460 GCF_023373465.1 Oncorhynchus keta | reverse complement strand
TGTAATGTTTGCATACAGTCAGTCTCCAGTAAAATGACATGCCACGTGCAAATAGCGATAAGGCACGTAATGAAATAATCCTCCAGACTTTCATTAAGAGTGTTTTACGACATGCAGCTGTCGGCTGAAACAGTTGGCGTCCGGTACTCTCTGGTATTATTGTGTGTCTATGCCAACAGTAAATGATTCTTCCCCACCACTGCTGACACATGGTTCATAGGTCCTGCTATCTTCATCTAGTTGTACTGAGGAATTCTCCAGAAACTAATTTCATGTGTTATGAACTCCAGTATTTATTTTGAGTTTGATCCAAGTTTCAAAGTACCACTCTCTGCCTCCCCTCTCTCCCCCTTCTCTCTCTCTCTCTCTCTGTCTGTCTGTCTTTTCCTCTAACTCCTGGGAGATGTTCACATGGATGAGCTGTTCATTTTGTTCCACTCTGTTGTGTCTACAGGAGATCAGTGGTGGGACTGTGGGTACATCTCAATGCAAATAAGAGGCATCATTTAGAAACATCTTATATTGTGAATAGGATTCGCCAAGGGGTTTTACTGTATTTCTACAGTTTTACTTCATTTTATTCTCAAAAAATCATCCAATAGACCTACTGTACCATGCAAAAATTCCAGCATTGAGAATTTACTGAGAGGGCTTTGAACCTTTACAAAGACTCTCATTGCATCTTAATTGCATAATGTGGAAAGCCTCACAGCATCCAATTATTTTATGGCATCTTTCCAGCATGTGTTTACGGCAAAACGTCTCGTCAGAACTCCCCAACCTCACCCTATACAACCACACTCTCTTTCCTTCAGACATTTGTGCAAAACTCTTCATTTTTCTTTCTTTCTTTTTTGACTGCCAGCGATTCCCTCGTCCCAGTTTCCCCCTCTGGTTCTCCTGAGTTGCTGTGTTGTTGATGTGAGGCACTGAGTCAGGGAGTCTCACCTCTTATCTCTCTCCAAACAGATTGTGTCCCAAAGGAAGCTCACCAAACCACTGCTCAAACAGGGCAGCACAGTGAGCAAGTCCTTCATCATGGTAAGGCCCCTGTCTGTCACCTAGTCTGTCACCTAGCTCCTGTCCTGTCTGTCTGTCTGTCTGTCTCTCGTCTGTCTGTCTGTCTGTCTGTCTGTCTGTCTGTCTGTCTGTCTGTCTGTCTGTCTGTCTGTCTGTGTCTAAAGCAGCAAAGGTAACTAAACTTAATGACTATCACCCCATAGCACTCAACTCTGTCATCAAGAATTGCTTTGAGAGACTAGTCAAGGATAATTTCACCTCTACCTTACCTACCACCTAGACCTACTTCAATTTGCTTACTGCCCCAATAGATCCACAGACGATGCAATCGCCATCACTCTGCACACTGCCCTATCCAATCTGGACAAGAGGAATACCTATGTAAGAATGCTGTTTATTGACTACAGCTCAGCATCCAACACCATAGTACCCTCCAAGCTTGTCCTTAAGCTTGAGGCCCTGGTCTGAAACCCGTCCTGTGCAACTGGGTCCTGAACTTCCTGACGGGCCGCCCCAGGTGGTGAGGGTAGGAAACATCACCTCCACTCCGATCCTCAACAAGGGTGGAGTGCGTGCTCAGCCCCCTCCTGTACTCCTGTTCACCCATGACTGCATGGCCAAGCACGCATCCAACTCAATCATCAAGTTTGTAGACAACACAACACTAGTAGGCTTAATTACCAACAATGATGAGACAGTACAGGGAGGAGGTGTGGACTATGGGAGTGTGGTGCCTGGAAAACAACCTCTCACTCAACATCAACAAAACAAAGGAGATGATCATGGACTTCAGGAAACAACAGAGGGTGCACCCCCTATCTACATCGACGGGACAGCAGTGGAGAATGTGGAAAGCTTCAAGTTCCTGGACGTACACATCACTGACAAACTGAAATGGACCACCCACACAGACAGCATCGTGAAGAAGGCACAGCAGCGCCTCTTCAACCTCAGGAGGCTAAAGAAAATGTGTCTTGTCACCTAAAACCCTCACAAACCTTTACAGATGCACAATTGACAGCATCCAGTTGGGCTGTATCAACGCTTGGTATGGCAACTGCACCATCCGCAACCGCAAGGCTCTCCAGAGGGTGGTGCGGTCTGCATGCATCACCGGGGCAAACTACCCACTCCCTCCAGGACACCTACGGCACCCGATGTCACAGGAAGGCCAAAAAGATCATCAATGACATCAACCACCCGAGCCACTGCCTGTTCACCCGTTATCATCCAGAAGGCGAGGTCAGCACAGGTGCATCAAAGCGGAGACCGAGAGACTGAAAAAAACAGCTTCTATCTCAAGGCCATCAGACTGTTAAACAGCCATCACTAGCACATTAGAGGCTGCTGCCTATAGTTATAGACTAGAAATCACTGGCCACTTTAAGGAATGGAACACTAATAATGTTTACATATCTGGCATTATTCATCTCATTTGTAGATACTGTATTCTATACTATTCTACGGCATCTCATTCACTTAATAATGGTTACATTTTAACTTGCATTATTCATCTCATTTGTAGATACTGTTTTCTATACTATTCTACTGGATCTTAGTCCGTTCCTCTCTGACATCGCTCGTCTGTATGTATATAGTCTTAATTCATTCCATGTGTGTGTATTGGGTATATGTTGTGTAATTTGTTATATATTACTTGTTATATATTACTGCACTATCGGAGCTAGAAGCACAAGCATTTTCGCTACACCCTCAATAACATCTGCTAATCAGGTGTCTGTGACCAATACAATTGATTTGATTTGATTTGAGAAGCCCACCACCTAATCTAAATTCAAAAGTGACCAGACAAACTTTCATTCAGATACGGGGAGTTATTTATGACACTTTCTGGGTTTGGTGTAGAGTAGCATCTGAACTTAACAAATAGATATGCATTCATGTGTCTGTTTGAGATGAACATACATATTGTTTTGTTGCTGAAGCACATTGCCTGTTTGCTTATGCATGGAAAATAACCTATTTTAACAAGGCATCAAGGCATTCTTAATAGTGTAAATCATATTTTATTGGGCCACACGCACACACACACACACGCACGCACGCACGACACACACACCACACATACACCTTGCACACACGCACGCACGCACGCACGCACGCACGCACACACCCACGCACGCACGCACACACACACACACACACACACACACACACACACACACACACACACACACACACACACACACACAACGCACACACACACGCACACACACACACACACACACACACACACACACACACACACACACACACACACACACACACACACACACACACACACACACACACACACACACACACACACACACACACACACAATAGTACTATATAAAAGAGAACTAAATAGAGCGGTATCTCAAGGTCATTATGAAAAAACGAGCTCCCAGCAGAAAGAAAGTGTCAATAGGACTTATATTACACCAGATGAGGAGGGGTTCCACAGTATTTCATATCTAAACAGTTGACAAATACATATGAATCTGGAGGCAGATACAGAACAAAGTATGAAAGACAATATGCCTATCATGTGTTTTACTACAATTGATTACAAATTCACTATTTCATTCATAAACATAACTTTTTTCTGGTGAATATTAAACTTGTGTGTGAATATTAGATCTGGTTATAACCAGGGTGTGTGTGAATATTAGAACCAGGATGTCATAAGGTGAATGTACCAATTTGTAAGTCGCTCTGGATAAGAGCGTCTGCTAAATGACTTAAATGTAAATGTAATGTAAATGTGTTTGTGAATATTAGAACCAGGTGTGTGTGAATATTAGAACCAGGTGTGTGAATATTAGATCCAGGTGTGTGTGAATATTAGAACCAGGTGTGTGAATATTAGAACCAGTTGTGTGTGAATATTAGATCCAGGTGTGTGAATATTAGAACCAGGTGTGTGTGAATATTATAACCAGGTGTGTGAATATTCGAACCAGGTGTGTGTGAATATTAGAACCAGGTGTGTGAATATTAGAACCAGGTGTGTGTGAATATTATAACCAGTTGTGTGTGAATATTAGATCCAGGTGTGTGTGAATATTAGAACCAGGTGTGAATATTAGAACCAGTTGTGTGAATATTAGAACCAGTTGTGTGTGAATATTAGAACCAGGTGTGTGTTATGTACCTGCAGGTCACCGCCGAGGAGCTGACAGGGAATGATGATTATGTGGAACTTTCTTTCAGTGCCAGGAAACTTGACGACAAGGTAGGTTGCAACACTACAGAACATGTTTAATTTGATTATGAATGCATTACATTATTGTATATCCTCTCCATTAACCATGGCATCAACTGGTCTCAGAACAATGATTATACACATAGAGCTATGCTTCAAGGGGAAAATCCCATCAGAGGAATAATTACAACAGAAACACATTAGATACAGAGAACCAATCCCTCCTCAGTCTCTCCTGCTGTGTTTGTGGTTCTGGCTCACACAGATGGGGAGATAAGAAAGGAGAGAGAGAGCAGAGGTGTGTGTGGTGTGTTTGTGGTTAAGTCAAGAGATGTTTTTACGTCTCCTGGTGTCTTTCTCAGCCCCAGTGTATATCTAATCACAGTCTAATTTAAATGAGTTAATCTCCACTAAATGGAAGATGCTGTGTGTGTGTGTGTGTGTGTGTGTGTGTGTGTGTGTGTGTGTGTGTGTGTGTGTGTGTGTGTGTGTGTGTGTGTGTGTGTGTGTGTGTGTGTGTGTGTGTGTGTGTGTGTGTGTGTGTGTGTGTGTGTGTGTGTCCGCCTTCAACTGAAATAAGTTTTCCCTCACCACAGGTGCTAAAGTACATTATTCCAGCACTAAAATGCAAATAAGCATTCCATCTGCAGGGAGAAATGCAATCAATCAAAGCGATGTGCTCTTAACTTTCCTATCATTATCCTATCAGTAAGAATCGTGTTTATAAATGATTGATTTCGTCTTTTGGAACTGCAGATTTATTCTGATCAGCAGGTGTTTTGAGAGAATTTTTCTCCTGGAACATCCAGTCAAGTTGATTGTAGTACTAGGATCAGACATCAGGTGTGCATAACCAGACCAGGATATATCATGACCATTGCTGGCCCCAATTCAAATCAAATCAAAGTGTATTTGTCACGTGTGCCGAATACAACAGGTGTAGACCTTACAGTGAAATGCTTACTTCCAAGCACTAACCAACAGTGCCATTTTTAAGTAAAAAATAGGTATTAGGTAAACAATAGATCGGTAAAGAAATTTGAAAAACAGTAAAATGACAGTGAAAATAACAGTAGCGAGGCTGTATACAGGGTACAGAGTCCATGTGTGGGGGCACCGGATAGTCGGGCTAATTAAGGTAATATGTACATGTAGGTATAGTTAAAGTGACTATGCATAGATGATAAACAGAGAGTAGCAGCAGTGTAAAAAGTTGGTTGGTGATGTGGACACCAAGGAACTTGAAGCTCTCAACCTGCTCCACTATAGCCCCTCGATGAGAATGAGGGCGTCCTCGGTCCTCCTTTTCCTGTAGTCCACAATCATCTCCTTTGTCTTGATTATATTGAGGGATAGGTTGTTATTCTGGTACCACCCGGCCAGGTGTCTCCCCATAGGCTGTCTCGTCGTTGTCGGTGATCAGGCCTAACACTGTTGTGTCGTCTGCAAACTTAATTATGGTGTTGGAGTCGTGTCTGGCCATGCAGTCGTGGGTGAACAGGGAGTACAGGAGGGGACTGAGCACACACCTCTGAGATGCTCCAGTATTGTGGATCAGTGTGGCAGATGTGTTGCTACCTACCCTTACCACCTCTGGGCGGCCCGTCAGGAAGTCCAGGATCCAGTTGCAGAGGGAGGTGTTTAGTCCCAGGATCCTTAGCTTAGTGATGAGCTTTGAGGGCACTATGGTGTTGAACGCTGAGCTGTAGTCAATGAATAGTATTCTCACATAGCTGTTCCTTTTGTCCAGGTGGGAAAGGGCAGTGTGGAGTGCAATAGAGATTGCATCATCTGTGGATCTGTTTGAGCGGTATGCAAATTGGAGTGGGTCTAGGGTTTCTGGGATAATGGTGTTGATGTGAGCAATTACCAGCCGAGCACTCACGGCTACGGACTTGAGTGCTACGGGTCTGTAGTCAATTAGGCAGGTTGCCTTCGTGTTCTTGGGCACAGAGACTATAGTGGTCTGCTTGAAAACATGTTGGTATTAGAGACTCAATCAGGACATGTTGAAAATGTCAGTGAAGACACCTGCCAGTTGGTCAGCACATGCCTTGCCAGCGGCCTTACTCACAACGGCTACCTCAGTGTTGCCTCAATGTTGCTTGCCTCGGCGAGCATAGAAGTGATTTAGCTCGTCTGGTAGGCTCGTGTCACTGGACAGCTCGCGGCTGTGCTTCCATTTGTAGTCTGTAATAGTTTGCAGGCCCTGCCACAACCGACGAGAATCGGAGCCGGTGTATTACGATTCAATTTTAGTCCTTTAGGCATAGTAGGATTTCTTATAAGCTTCCAGGTTAGAGTTCCGGACCTACCCTTTAGCTCAGTGGGAATGTTGTCTGTAATCCATGGCTTCTGGTTGGGCTATGTACGTAGAGTCACTGTGGGGACGACGTCCTTGATGCACTTATAAAAGCCAGTGACTGATGTGGTGTCCTCTCAATGTCATCGGAAGAATCCCGGAACATATTCCAGTCTGTGATAACAAAACAGTCCTGTAGTTTAGCATCTGCTTCATCTGACTGCTTTTTTAATAGACTGAGTCACTGGTGCTTCCTGCTTTAGTTTTGCTTGTCGGCAGGAATCAGAAGGATAGAATTACGGTCAGATTTGCCAAAGGAGGGCGAGGAAAGGTTTGTACGCGTCTCTGTGTGTGCCTTAAAGGTGATCTAGAATCCCCCCTCTGGTTGACATTTAACATGCTGATAGAAATGAGGTAAAATGGATTAATGTTTCCCTGCATTAAAGTCCCCGGCCACTAGAGCGCCGCTTCTGGGTGAGCAGTTTCCTGTTTGCTTATTACCTTATACAGCTGCCTGAGTGAGGTCTTAGTGCCAGCATCCATCTGTGGTGGTAAATAAACAGCCACAAAAATATAGATGAACACTATCATGAGATACTCCACTTCAGGCGAGCAAAATCTAGAGACTTCTTTAGATTTCGTGCACCAGCTGTTGTTTACTAATATACACAGACCACCCTCGTCTTCGGAGTGTGCTGTTCTGTCTAGCCGGTGCATGGTATATCCCACCAGTGTCACGACTCTGAAGGTGGCTCCCCTTCCTGTTCGGGTGGCGCTCGGCGGTCGTCGTCACCGGCTACTAGCTGCCACTGATCCCTTTTCCCCTTTTCTGTTTATTGGTTGCACCTGTGTTTAGTTTAGGTTAATTGGTTGGGCTTTATTTACCAGCCGGCCCGCCTGCTGGTTGTGCAGGATTATTTTCAGTGTACATGTGTACACGGCTGTATGTCACGGTTGTCCATGTGTTTGTATTTTGCTGGACTGTTTAAGTCCCCCGTGTTTGGGGCATTTGTTTGGGATGGCGTCTGTTCACCGTTGTGGTGCATTAAAAAGTAGTGCTACCCTGAACTCTCTGCTTCCTGCGCTTGACTTCTTTCCCACTACACCCCGGGTGTTACAACCAGCTGAATGTTATCCATGTCGTCATTCAGACACACAAACATAAGATATTACAGTTAATACTGATGGTAAGGGCAGATTTCCCACTCGCCGTTGACGGATCCTTACAAGGCACCCCGCCCTATATGCTCTATACCTGCGTCTCTTTCCAATGACGGGGATTTTGGCCTTGCCGGGTGTCGGAAGTACATCCTGTGCGTCCTGCTTGTTGAAGAAATGCAATCTGCAATTTGACATTTCTACTTGTTGTTCAAAAGTGTTGAGAACAATCTGTGATTTTCTACTTCCCAGTGCTGCTCTTATTAGATAAGTCAAAGTACCAAGACAATTTGAAAGGCGTCTTAGCTGTATACTGTAACGAGTTACAACCTCAGGGTCTGGATTATTGTATGAGGTACAGTATTTCTTCAGCTAATTTAGCCGTTCAGGAGTTTTGGCACCCGTCTAGGGAGTTACCAGAGATAACCCTCCTACAGATTGCATCACAGCTCAGCTCTATGAATCAATGAACAGGAAGGAGAGAGACCAGCCTCACAGGAAGAGATATAGTGGCAGAGAGTTAGTTAGATGTCAGTACAGTATATTCTATGTGTAATATATATTCCATGTAGATTTCCTATACACATACAGGAGCGTTTGTAGAGAACCTCAGGGTTTTGTTGACTTTGATAAATGCATGAATTTGGACAACATGGCAACCATCTTCCTCACAACAACGTTAGGTGTTTTATTGACCACTTTCACAGTTTTAGGGCCAAAGCGGTTGGGAGGGAAATATTGCAATCCCTCAGCATGGTATTAAGATGGTCGTTGATGTATTTCTGAAAGCCCACTGTGTATCTCTCTGTGCAGGACTTTTTTAGCAAATCAGACCCTTTCCTGGAGATCTTCAGGATGAACGATGACGACACGCTACAGCTTGTGCACAGAACAGAGGTAAAACCAGCAGTCGTTTTGTTCAAACGAATCCATCCATTTACTTTAGCTTATTTACTTTTCTCTTTCCTGTTTCACTCACAGACTGTTATGAACAACCTTAACCCGGTGTGGAAAACCTTCAAGACTTCCCTGAATTCCCTCTGCAGTGGAGACCATGACCGGCCTCTAAAGGTATAGACGGTGTGTCTGATTGTGTATGTATGTGTGTGGTCTGATTGTATGTAGTGGACTGACTGGCAGGTGGCCCACCATGGCCTCAATCCTATCCAGTCAGGGACCTGATTGAGCACTTTTGCCCTCCCGTGTTCTCTTTCAGTGTGGACTGACTGGCAGGTGAGCAATGGAAAGAGAGAGACTGACCACCTCTTTCACTCCCTCTCGTGTTCTCTTTCAGCCCCCACCATGGCCTTTCCAACCTCTTTCTCCCTCCCGTGTTCTCTTTCAGCCCCCACCACCTCTTTCCTTCTCGTGTTCTCTTTCAGACCCCACCACCTCTTTCCTCCCTCTCGTGTTCTCTTTCAGCCCCCACCACCTCTTTCCTCCCTCTCGTGTTCTCTTTCAGCCCCCACCACCTCTTTCCTCCCTCCCGTGTTCTCTTTCAGCCCCCACCCCTCTTTCCTCCCTCTCGTGTTCTCTTTCAGCCCCCACCACCTGTTCTCTTTTCACCACCTCTTTCCTCCCTCTCGTGTTCTCTTTCAGCCCCCACCACCTCTTTCCTCCCTCTCGTGTTCTCTTTCAGCCCCCACCACCTCTTTCCTCCCTCTCGTGTTCTCTTTCAGCCCCCACCACCTCTTTCCTCCCTCTTGTTCCTTTCCCCCCACCACCTCTTTCCTCCCTCTCGTGTTCTCTTTCAGCCCCCACCACCTCTTTCCTCCCTCTCGTGTTCTCTTTCAGCCCCCCACCTCTTTCACTCCCTCGTGTTCTCTTTCTTCCTCTTTCCTCCCTCTTTCGTGTTCTCTTTCAGCCCCCACCACCTCTTTCCTCCCTCTCGTGTTCTCTTTCAGCCCCCACCACCTCTTTCCTCCCTCTCAGCTCTTTCAGCCCCCACCACCTCTTTCCTCCCTCTCGTGTTCTCTTTCAGCCCCCACCACCTCTTTCCTCCCCCTCTGTCTCTTTCGCCCCCACCACCTCTTTCCTCCCTCCCCGTGTTCTCTTTCAGCCCCCCACCACCTCTTTCCTCCCTCCCGTGTTCATCTTTCCTCCCTCTTGTGTTCTCTTTCAGCCCCACCACCTCTCTCCTCCCCTGTTCTCTTTCAGCCCCACCACCTCTTTCCTCCCTTTCGTGTTCTCTTTCAGCCCCCCACCACCTCTTTTCCTCCCTTTCATGTTCTCTTTCAGCCCCCACCACCTCTTTCCTCCCTCTCATGTTCTCTTTCAGCCCCCTCCCTCTCTGTCTCACATGGTCGTCTTTCCCCTTTTCTTTTATTGCCTCGTGTGTGTGTGTGTGTGTGTGTGTGTGTGTGTGTGTGTGTGTGTGTGTGTGTGTGTGTGTGTGTGTGTGTGTGTGTGTGTGTGTGTGTGTGTGTGTGTGTGTGTGTGTTGTGTGTGTGCTTGTTTGTGTGTGTGTGTATTATTGCCTTTTTCCCCTTTCTAACTCTCTGGCATTACTAAATCATTAAACTACAGTTAGTCTAATGAGCGCCTGAAAGGCCTGCTCTAAACAAATAAGACTTTCTCATTAAACATTTAGGCACCAACAATGAGCTGCAGCAGTGTCTCATTGTGTTTAGGGGCACTGAGTCTCTCTCTCTCTCTTTCTCTCTCTCCTCCCCTCTATTCTTCATTCCCTCCTCTCCAGTCAAGGAGATAGAGAGGGTGGTGCTGAGTGGGAGGAGGTTAAGCTCTCGATGCCCCCACCCCCAACTCCCTCCCACCTACTTCTTGTCCCAATCCCTCCATGTTACCAATCACACCTCTCCTCTCCATCCCAAGATTTCAATCAGCCCCAGTTGCCACGGTGGTGCTCTTTAGGGGTATGAGTGATGAGGTCACTGTAGGGTTGGATGTGTGTTGGTGGGGCCAACAGCAATTAACCCCAGGGCAGGAAATGACATGGAGCTAAAGAGATCATTCACATGTAAATGTTGAAGGCTAAGAAACTGTCTGACCATATTGCTACCAATATTAACTGCACCCACGGTATCAGCAAACCTTTTTGAAATAAATATTCAAATTATACAGAGCCACTGCTTAACAACCAGTGGTTTCAGGGTGAGTCCTATGCTGTCTTGCCCACTAGCACCATAATAGTAGCCTCATAATAGTAACATCATAATAGTAGCATCATAATAGTAACATCATAATTGTAGGATCATAATAGTAACATCATAATAGTAGCATCATAATAGTAACATCATAATAGTAGCCTCATAATAGTAACATCATAATATTAACATCATAATAGTAACATCATAATAGTTGCCTCAATAGTAACATCATAATAGTAGCTTCATAATAGTAACATCATAATAGTAACATCATAATAGTAACATCATAATAGTAACATCATAATAGTAGCATCATAATAGTAACATCATAATAGTAACATCATAATAGTAGCATCATAATAGTAACATCATAATAGTAACATCATAATAGTAGCATCATAATAGTAGCCTCATAATAGCCTCATAATAGTAACATCATAATAGTAGCATCATACATCATAATAATAGCATCATAATAGTTGCCTCAATAGTAACATCATAATAGTAGCATCATAATAGTAACATCATAATAGTAGCATCATAATAGTAGAATAGTAACATCATAATAGTTGCCTGCATCATAATAGTTGCTTCATAATAGTAACATCATAACAGTAACATCATAGTAGTAGCATCATAATAGTAACATCATAATAGTAACATCATAATAGTAACATCATAATAGTAACATCATAGTAGTAGCATCATAATAATAGCATCATAATAGTAGCCTCATAATAGTAACATCATAATAGTAACATCATAATAGTAACATCATAATAGTAACATCATAATAGTAGCATCATAATAGTAACATCATAATAGTAACATCATAATAGTAGCATCATAATAGTAACATCATAATAGTAACATCATAATAGTAACATCATAATAGTAACATCATAATAGTAACATCATAATAGTAACATCATAATAGTAACATCATAATAGTAACATCATAATAATAGCATCATAATAGTAGCCTCATAATAGTAACATCATAATAGTAACATCATAATAGTAGCATCATAATAGTAACATCATAATAGTAGCATCATAATAGTAACATCATAATAGTAGAATCATCATAATAGTAACATCATAATAGTAACATCATAATAGTAGAATCATAATAGTAACATCATAATAGTAACATCATAATAGTAGTCATAATAGTAACATCATAATAGTAGCATAATAGTAGCATCATAATAGTAGCCTCATAATAGTAACATCATAATAGTAACATCATAATAGTATCATAATAGCAACATCATAATAGTTCACATCATAATAGTAGAATCATCATAAATAGTAGCCTAATAATAGTAACATCATAATAGTAACATCATAATAATAGCATCATAATAGTAGCCTCATAATAGTAGCATCATAATAGTAACATCATAATAGTAACATCATAGTAGTAGCCTCATAATAGTTACATCATAATAGTAACATCATAATAGTTACATCATAATAGTAACATCATAATAGTTGCCTCATAATAGTAACATCATAATAGTAACATCATAATAGTAACATCATAATAGTTGCTTCATAATAGTAACATCATAATAGTAACATCATAATAGTAACATCATAATAGTAACATCATAATAGTTGCTTCATAATAGTAACATCATAATAGTAACATCATAATAGTAACATCATAATAGTTGCTTCATAATAGTAGCATCATAATAGTTGCCTCATAATAGTAACATCATAATAGTAGTAACATCATAATAGTTGCTTCATAATAGTTGCCTCATAATAGCAACATCATAATAGTAGCATCATAATAGTTGCACTATAATAGTAACACATAATAGCAGCATAAATAGTTGCCTCATAATAGTAACATCATAATAGTAACATCATAATAGTAGCATCATAATATAGTAATAACATCATAATAGTAACATCATAATAGTAGCATCATAATAGTTGCCTCATAATAGTAACATCATAATAGTAACATCATAATAATAGCATCATAATAGTAGCCTCATAATAGTAACATCATAATAGTAACATCATAATAGTAGCATCATAATAGTAACATCATAATAGTAACATCATAGTAGTAGCATCATAATAGTAGCCTCATAATAGTAGCCTCATAATAGTAACATCATAATAGTAACATCATAATAGTAGCATCATAATAGTTGCCTCATAATAGTAACATCATAATAGTAACATCATAATAGTAGCATCATAATAGTAGCCTCATAATAGTAACATCATAATAGTAGCATCATAATAGTAACATCATAATAGTAACATCATAATAGTAGCATCATAATAGTAGCCTCATAATAGTAACATCATAATAGTAACATCATAATAGTAACATCATAATAGTAGCATCATAATAGTAGCATGCATCATAATAGTTACATAAATAGTAACATCATAATAGTAACATCATAATAGTAGCATCATAATAGTAGCCTCATAATAGTAACATCATAATAGTTGCATCATAATAGTAACATGTAGCTCATAATAGCTACATAATAGTAACATCATAATAGTTGCATCATAATAGTTGCCTCATAATAGTAACATCATAATAGTAGCATCATAATAGTAGCATCATCATAATAGTTGCCTCATAATAGTAACATCATAATAGTAACATCATAATAGTAACATCATAATAGTTGCTTCATAATAGTAACATCATAATAGTAGCATCATAATAGTAACATCATAATAGTTGCTTCATAATAGTAGCATCATAATAGTTGCCTCATAATAGTAACATCATAATAGTTGCTTCATAATAGTAACATCATAATAGTAACATCATAATAGTAGCATCATAATAGTTGCCTCATAATAGTAACATCAATAGTAGCATCATAATAGTTGCTTCATAATAGTAACATCATAATAGTAGCATCATAATAGTAGCATCATAATAGTAACATCATAATAGTAACATCATAATAGTTGCATAATAGTAACATCAAATAGTAACCTCATAATAGTAGCATCATAATAGTAGCATCATAATAGTAACATCATAATAATAGTAGTAACATCATAATAGTTGCCTCATAATAGTAACATCATAATAGTAACATCATAATAGTAGAATCATAATAGTAACATCATAATAGTAGCATCATAATAGTAGCATCATAATAGTAGCCTCATAATAGTAACATCATAATAGTAACATCATAATAGTAGCATCATAATAGTAGCCTCATAATAGTAACATCATAATAGTAGTAACATCATAATAGTAACATCATAATAGTAACATCATAATAGTAGCATCATAATAGTAGCATCATAATAGTAACATCATAATAGTAGCATCATAATAGTAACATCATAATAGTAGCATCATAATAGTAACATCATAATAATAGTAGAATCATAATAGTAGCCTCATAATAGTAACATCATAATAGTAACATCATAATAGTAGCATCATAATAGTAACATCATAATAGTAGCATCATAATAGCAACATCCTGTGAATAGTTGCCTCATAATAGTAACATCATAATAGTAGCATCATCATATATAGTAACATCATAATAGTAACATCATAATAGTAGTAGAACATCATAATAGTAGCATCATAATAATAGCATCATAATAGTAGAATCATAATAGTAGCATCATAATAGTAACATCATAATAGTAGAATCATAATAGTAACATCATAATAGTAGCATCATAATAGTAACATAGCATAATAGTAGAATCATAATAGCAACATAGCATCATAATAGTAACATCATAATAGTAATCATAATAGTAGCATCATAATAGTAGCATCATAATAGTAGCATCATAATAGTAGATCATAATAGTAACATCATAATAGTAGAATCATCATAATAGTAGACATCATAATAGTAGCATCATAATAGTAGCATCATAATAGTTGCCTAGCATCATAATAGTAGACATCATAATAGTAGCATCATAATAGTAGCATCATAATAGTAGAATCATAATAGTAGCATCATAATAGTGAATCATAGTAACATCATAATAGTAGCATCATAATAGCAGTATAGTAACATCATAATAGTAACACTCATAATAGCTAACATCATAATAGTAGCATCATAATAGGTAACATCATAATAATCATATAGTAACATCATAATAGTAGCATCATAATAGTAACATCATAATAGTTGCCTCAGAGTAACATCATAATAGTAGCATCATAATAGTTGCCTCATAATAGTAACATCATAATAGTAACATCATAATAGTAGCATCATAATAATTAACATCATAATAGTAGCCTCATAATAGTAACATCATAATAGTAGCATCATAATAGTAATCAATAGTAGCATCATAATAGTTGCATCATAATAGTAACATCATAATAGTAGCATCATAATAGTGCCTCATAAACATAACATCAATAATAGTAACATCATAATAGTAACATCATAATAGTAACATCATAATAATAGCATCATAATAGTAACATCATAATAGTAGCCTAATAATAGTAACATCATAATAGTAGCATAATAATAGTAACATCATAATAGTAGCATCATAAGTAACATCATAATAGTAGCATTATAACAGATGCCTCATAATAGTAAATAGCAACATCATAATAGTACTTCATAATAGTAACATCATAATAGTAACATCATAATAGTTGCTTCATAATAGTTGCCTCATAATAGTAACATCATAATAGTAGCATCATAATAGTAACATCATAATAGTAGCATCATAATAGTAACATCATAATAGTAGCCTCATAATAGTAACATCATAATAGTAGCCTCATAATAGTAACATCATAATAGTTGCCTCATAGTAGTAACATCATAATAGTAGCATCATAATAGTAAATAAACATCATAATAGCATCATAATAGCAACATCATAATAGCAACATCATAATAGTAACATCATAATAATAGCATCATAATAGTAACATCATAATAGTAGCCTCAAATAGTAACATCATAATAGTAGTAACCAAATAATAATACATCATAATAGTAGCCTAATAATAGTAACATCATAATAATAGCATCATAATAGCAGAACATCATAATAGTAGCCTCATAATAGTAACATCATAATAGTAACATCATAAATAGTAGCCTCATAATAGTAACATCATAATAGTAGCATCATAATAGTAGCCTATAGTAGTAACATCATAATAGTAGCCTCATAATAGTAACATCATAATAGTAGCATCATAATAGTAACATCATAATAGTAGCATCATAAGAGTAACATCATAATAGTAGCATCATAATAGTAACATCATAATAGTAGCATCATAATAGTAACATCATAATAGTAGCCATAATAATAGTAACATCATAATAGTAACATCATAATAGCTGCCTACAATAGCATCATAATCAGTAACATCATAATAGTAGCCTCATAATAGTAACATCATAATAGTAGCATAATAATAGTAACATCATAATAGTAGCCTCATAATAGTAACATCATAATAGTAGCCTCATAATAGTAACATCATAATAGTAGTCTCATAATAGTAACATCATAATAGTTGCCTCATAGTAGTAACATCATAATAGTTGCCTCATAATAGTAACATCATAATAGTAACATCATAATAGTAACATCATAGTAGTAGCATCATAATAGTTGCCTCATTGTAGTAACATCATAATAGTAGCACCATGATAGTAGACCATAATGGTAGCATCAAATAGTAGCATAATAGTAGCATAATAATAGTAGACCGTAATGGTAGCATCATAATGGTAGACCATAATGGTAGCATCATAATAGCATCAGCATAATAATCATAATGGTAGACCATAATGGTAGCATCATAATAGTAGCACATAATGGTAGCATCATAATAGTAGACCATAATGGTAGCATCATAATGGTAGACCATAATGGTAGCATCATAATAGTAGACCATAGTTTAGCATCATAATGGTAGCATCATAATAGTAGAATCATAATGGTAGCATCATAATGGTAGCCTCATAATAGTAGACCAGAATAGCATCATAATAGTAGCATAATAATAGTAGATCATAATGGTAGACCATAATAGCATCAAATGTAGCATCATAATAGTAATCATAATGGTAGCATCATAATAGTAGATCATAATAGTAACATCATAATAGTAGATCATAATAGTAGCATCATAATAGTAGAATCATAATAGTAGCATCATAATAGTAGCCTAATAATAGTAACATCATAATAATAGCATCATAATAGTAACATCATAATAATAGCATCATAATAGTAACATCATAATAGTAGCCTAATAATAGTAACATCATAATAGTAGCCTAATAATAGTAACATCATAATAGTAGCATCATAAGAGTAACATCATAGTAGTAGCATTATAACAGATGCCTCATAATAGTAACATCATAATAGTTGCTTCATAATAGTAACATCATAATAGTAACATCATAATAGTTGCTTCATAATAGTTGCCTCATAATAGTAACATCATAATAGTAGCATCATAAGAGTAACATCATAATAGTAACATCATAATAGTAGCCTCATAATAGTAACATCATAATAGTAGCCTCATAATAGTAACATCATAATAGTAGCATCATAATAGTAACATCATAATAGTAGCATCTAATAATAGTATCATCATAATAGTAACATCAAATAGTATCATAAGTAACATCATAATAGTAGCCTCATAATAGTAACATCATAATAATAGCATCATAATAGTAACATCATAATAATAGCATCATAATAGTAACATCATAATAGTAGCCTAATAATAATAGTAACATCATAATAGTAGCCTAATAATAGTAACATCATAATAATAGCATCATAATAGTAACATCATAATAGTAGCCTAATAATAGTAACATCATAATAGTAGCATCATAAGAGTAACATCATAATAGTAGCCTAATAATAGTAACATCATAATAGTAGCATCATAAGAGTAACATCATAATAATAGCATCATAATAGTAACATCATAATAATAGCATCATAATAGTAACATCATAATAATAGCATCATAATAGTAACATCATAATAGTAGCCTAATAATAGTAACATCATAATAGTAGCCTAATAATAGTAACATCATAATAGTAGCCTAATAATAGTAACATCATAATAGTAACATCATAATAGTTGCCTCATAATAGTAACATCATAATAGTTGCCTCATAATAGTAACATCATAATAGTAGCATCATAATAGTAACATCATAATAGTAGTAGCATCATAATAGTTGCCTCATTGTAGTAACATCATAATAGTAGCTCACCATGATAGTGCCTCAGTAACCATAATGGTAGCATCAAATAGTAGCATCATAATAGTAGCATAATAATAGTAACATCGTAATGGTAGCATCATAATGCCTCATAATAGTAACATCATAATAGTAGCATAATAATAGTAACATCATAATGTAGTAGCTCATAATAGTAACATCATAATAGTAACATCATAATAGTAGCATCATAATAGTAGACCATAATTGTAGCATCATAATAGGCATCATAGTAGACCATAATGGTAGCATCAAATGGTAGACCATAATGGTAGCATAATAATAGTAGACCATAATGGTAGCATCATAATAGTAGCATAATAATAGTAGACCATAATGGTAGCATCATAATGGTAGCATCATAATGTAGCACATAATGGTAGCATCATAATGAGACCATAATGAGCATCATACTAGTAGCACATAATGGTAGCATCATAATAGTAGACCATAATGGTAGCATCAAATAGTAGATCATAATGGTAGACCATAATGGTCGCATCATAATAGTAGCATCATAATAGTAGATCATAATGGTAGCATCATAATAGTAGATCATAATGGTAGCATCATAATAGTAGATCATAATGGTAGCATAATAATAGTAGATCATAATGGTAGATCACAATGGTAGATCATAATGGTAGCATCATAATAGTAGACCATAATGGTAGCATCATAATGGTAGCATCATAATAGTAGATCATAATGGTAGCATCAAATGGTAGACCATAATGGTAGCATCATAATAGTAGACCATAATGGTAGCATCATAATGGTAGCATCATAATAGTAGATCATAATGGTAGCATCATAATGGTAGACCATAATGGTAGCATCATAATAGTAGACCATAATGGTAGCATCATAATGGTAGACCATAATAGGTCATAATGGTAGCATCATAATGGTAGCATCATCATAATAGTAGATCATAATGGTAGCATCAAAATGGTAGACCATAATGGTAGCATCATAATAGTAGACCATAACGGTAGCATCATAATAGTAGCATCATAGGGGTAGCTCATTTAGAACGTCAGGGAACGCTATATTTGAAGCACGGCTAGTAATGGTGACTATTGGACCCAACGGTGTTATTGCTGGAAAGTACAGACACATCAGCGAGCAGCAAAGAGCATTGTTCCCAACAACCATCAATAGACAGATAATATTCAGCCATACCCTCCTAACGAAGACCTTTGCCAGCCAGGGCTATCTAAAAGTCATGCTGAATTATACAAATCTGTGGAATAGAACGGTCAGCTAAACTAACACATTGTGACAGTATGTAAATGCTTAGAAAGGAGGGTGGTAGGACCTACCTCTTCCTTTGGGTCTCAGTCATCATCTTATTGAAATGTGGAAGTTCTTTGAAGTTCTTTAGTAATTTCAACTGCACAATTGAGTTGAGAATATCTAGAATCCATACAGTAGATGATGTCAGTGTTCTGATATCGAAGCAGAGATTCCATATGACCCAGCTCTTCTAGTTCTGTCTAGTTAATGAGGGAAGCTAATGGTTTTGATGAAAGTCCCGCCCTCCCCTTCAACCTCTGCCTCCTGAATATCACTTCTTGTTAACTGGACAGCTACCCAATTGGTTGAGCCTTTCACCAGAGGAAAAGAGAGTCGTGTAGAAAAGACACCAATTTAGCCCTCCTTGCCAAGCCCAATGAGGAGTCTCACCGTGTGCCTGGTGGGGTATCTGGATGGAGCTGAGAGACAGGGCCTTTAAAGGGGAATGACCCTCTTGTCCTTGCAGTATTCATGGTTACTTAAGGAGGGAAAGTGGGGTTGCTGTGGAGAGAGATGCGGATGGCTGACAAGCATGTGTCAAAGTCCTTCTGATCCCCTTAATCCAGTGTCAGATTTCCATTCCATAATATCCACTTAAGCATGACCGAGTGTGTGTGGGCTGTGGATGGATATGTGTTAGGTGTGTGGGTGGGTGGATATGTGTTAGGTGTGTGGGTGGGTGGATATGTGTTAGGTGTGTGGATGGATATGTGTTAGGTGTGTGGGTGGATGGATATGTGTTAGGTGTGGATGGAATGGATATGTGTTAGGTGTGTGGAGGGGTGAATGTGTGTTAGAGGTGTGGATGGATATGTGTTAGGGGTGTGGATGGATATGTGTTAGGTGTGTGGGTGGTGAATATGTGTTAGGTGTGTGAATGGATATGTGTTAGGTGTGTGGATGGATGTGTGTTAGGTGTGTGGATGGATATGTTAGGTATGTGGATGAATGTGTGTTAGGTGTGTTGAATGGATGTGTGTTAGGTGTGGATGGATATGTGTTAGGGATGGTGGATGGATATGTGTTAGAGTGTGTAGATGAGTGAATATGTGTTAGGGTGTGGATGGATATGTGTTAGGTGTGTGGAATGGATATGTGTTAGGTGTGTGTGGATGGATATGTGTTAGGGGTGTGGATGGATATGTGTTAGGGGTGTGGATGGATATGTGTTAGGTGTGTGGGTGGGTGAATGTGTTAGGTGTGTGGATGGATGTGTTAGGTGGAGATATGTGTTTAGGTGTGTGATGGATATGTGTTAGGTGTGTGGATATGATATATGTTAGGTGTGTGGATGGATATGTGTTAGAAGTGTGGATGGATATGTGTTAGGTGTGTGGATGGATATGTGTTAGAGTAGGGGTGTTAGATGGATATGTTAGGTGTGGATGGTAGATATGTGTTAGGTGTGTGGATAGATAGATTAGGGTGGGATATATATTAGAGTGTGGATGTATATGTTAGAGTGTGTGGATGATATGTGTTAGGTGTGTGGGTGGATGTGTTAATGTGTGGATGGATATGTGTTAGGGGTGTGGATGGATATGTGTTAAAGTGTGGGTGGATGGATATGTGTTAGGGGTGTGGGTGATAGATATGTGTTAGGGTGTGGGTGGATATTGATGGATGTGTGTTAGGGGTGTGGATGGATATGTGTTAGGGTGTGGATGGATATGTGTTAGGTGTGTGGATGGAATGTGTTAGGTGGATGGATGTGTTAGGTGTGTGGGTGGATATATGTTAAGTGTGTAGATAGATATGTGTTAGGGTGTGGATGATATAATGTTAGGTGTGTGGTAGGTGATATATGTTAGGTGTGTGTGGGTGATATATGTGTTGGTGTGTGATGGATATGTGTTAGGTGTGTGAGATGGATATGTGTTAGGTGTGTGGATGAATATATGTGGTTAGATATGTATATGTTAGGGGTGTGGATGGATATGTGTTAGGTGTGTGGATAGGTGGATATGTGTTAGGTGTGTGGATGGATATGTGTTAGGTGTGGATGATATGTGTTAGGTGTGTGGGTAGGTGGATATATGTTAGAGTGTGATGAATATGTGTTAGGGGTAGATATATGTGGGTGGATATGTGTTAGGTGTGTGATGATATATGTGTTAGGTGTGTGTGGATATATGTGTTAGGTGTGTGGATGGATATGTGTTAGGTGTGTGGTAGAGTGAATATATGTTAGGTGTGTGAGATGGATATGTGTTATGTGTTAGAATATGTGTTAGATGTGAATGATATGTATTAGGTAGGTGTGGATGGATATATGTTAGGGGTGTGATGGATATGTGTTAGGTGTGTGGATGGATATGTGTTAGGGTGTGGATGGATATGTGTTAGGTGTGGATGGATATGTGTTAGGGTATGGATGATATGTTAGGGGTGGATGAATATGTGTTAAGTGTGTGGATGGATATGTGTTAGGTGTGAATGAATGGGTGGATATGTGTTAGGTGTGTAGATGGATATGTATTAGAGTGTGAATGTGTGTTAGATGGATATGTGTTAAAATGTGGATGGATATGTGTTAGGTGTGTGGATGGATATGTGTTAGAGTGTGTGGATATGTTAAAGTATGAATGATATATGTGTTAGGATATATGTTAGAAATTGTGGATGGATGTGTGTTAGTGTGAATGATATGTGTTAGGGTGTAGATGGATATATGTTAAAAGTGGTTAGGTGGATGGATATGTGTTAGGGGTGGAATGAATATATGTTAATGTAGATGAATATATGTTGGTGTGTAGATAGATATATGTTAGAATGTGATTTGACGTGTTAGAGATATGAATATGTGATAGATATATTTAGGGTATGGATGGTAGATATATGTTAAGGAAAGTGGTAGATGAATATGTGTTAGAGTGTTGAGGGGTATATTGATGGAAATTATGAATATATGTTAGGTATGTGATAGATATATGTTAAAAGTGTGATGAATATGTTAGGTGTAGATGATATGTATTAGAGTGTGGGTAGATATATATGCCAGAGTGTGTAGATAGATATGTGTTAGGTGTGTGTAGATGGATATGTGTTAGGTGTGTGGATATGTGTTAGGTGTGTGGATGATATGATTAGGTATGTGGATGGATATGTGTTAGGTGTGGATGAATATGTGTTAGGGGTGCAGGGGTGGATGGATATGTGTTAGGTGATTGTGGTGTAGTGGATATATGTTAGGTGTGTGAATGGATATGTGTTAGGTGTGGAATGAATATATGTTAGAAGTGTGGATGAATATGTGTTAGGTGTGATGGATAGATATATGTTTAGGAGTGTAGATGAATATATTTAGAAATTGTGGATACGTGTTAAAGGTGTGAATGGGTGGATGGATATAGTTAGGTGGGTGGATGTGTGTTAGGAGTTGTGGATGGATGTGTGTTAGGGGTGTGGGTGGATTAGTGTTTAGGTGTGGTGGATGGATGTGTGTTAGGGGTGTGGGTGTGTGGATGTGTGTGGGGGATGTGTGTTAGGGGTGTGGGTATGGATGTGTGTTAGGGTGTGGATGGATATGTGTTAGGGTGTGTGTGGATATGTGTTAGGGGTGGATGGATGTGTGTTAGGTGTGGATGGGTTAGGGTAGTGTGATGAATATATGTTAGTGTGTGAATGAATATGTGTTAGGTGTGTAGATAGATATGTGTTAGTGTGATGTGAATGTATTAGGGTGGAAGATATGTGTTAGGGTGTGGTAGATATGTGTAGGGTGTGAATGGATATGTGTTTAGATGATGTGGATGGGTGGATATATGTTAGGTGTGTGGATGGATATGTGTTAGGTGTGTGGGTGGGTGGATATGTGTTAGTGTGGGTGGGTGGATATGTGTTAGGTGTGTGATGAATATGTGTTAGGGTGTGGATGGATGTGTGTTAGGGTGTGGATATGTGTTAGGGTGTGGATGGATGTGTGTTAGGTGTGGATGGATGTATGTTAGGGAGTAGATGAATGTGTTAGGGTGTGTGGATAGATGTGTGTTAGGTTAGTGTGAATGAATATGTGTTAGGGTGTGTGGATAGATGTGATGGATATATATTAAAGTGTTAGATAATATATGTTAGGGGTGTGGGTAGATGTGTTAGGGGTGGAATGAATATGTGTGTGTGATGAATGTGTGTTAGGTGTGTGGATGGATATGTGAAGGGTGTAGAGTGAATATGTGTTAGGTGTGTGAGATGGATATGTGTTAGGTGTGTGGATGGATATGTGTTAATATATATTAAAGTGTGGATGGATATGTGTTAGAAGTGTGGATGGATATATTTAAAGTGTGTGGTGAATATGTTAGCCAGTGTGAATGAATGTGTGTGTAGAATGTGTATGAATGTGTGGATGAATATGTGTTAAGTGTGTGAAATGAATATGTGTTAGGGGTGTGGTAGGTAGATATGTGTTAGGTGTGGTAGATGTGTTTGATATGTAGATAGATGTGTGTGGATGGATATGTGTTAGGTGTGTGGATGGTGATATGTGTTAGGTGTGTGGGTAGATATGTGTTAGGGTGTGGATGGATATGATGTTAGGTGTGTGGATGAATATATGTTAGGTGTAGATGGATATGTGTTAGGTGTGATAGATGGTTAAGTGGTAGATATATGTTAGAAATGTGTGGATGGATATATGTTAGGTGTGTGGATGGATATGTGTTAGGTGTGTGAATGAATATGTGTTAGGTGTGTGGATGGAATGTGTTAATATGTTAAATTGTGATGGATATGTGTTAGGTAGTGTGGATGGATATATGTTAGGTGTGTGTGAATGGTAGATGGATGTGTGTTAGGTGTGGGTGAATGGAATGTGTGTTAGAAGTGTGTGGATGGATATGTGTTAGGTGTGTGATAGATGTGGATGAATATGTGTTAGGTGTGGGTGGATGGATGTGTTTAGGTGTGTGGATGGATGTGTGTTAGGTGTGGGTAGATGGATGTGTGTTAGGTAGTGTGATGGATATGTGTAGGGGTGTGGATGGATATGTGTTAGGGGGTGATGAATATGTGGATGGATGAATGTGTTAGGTGTGATAGATGGATATGTTTAGGTGTGTGGATGGATATGTGTTAGGTGTGTGGATGGATATGTGTTAGGTGTGTGATGTGATATGTGTGTAGGTGATGGGTGGATGGATGTGTGTTAGGTGTGTAGATGGATATATGTTAGTGTGTAGATGTGTTAAAAGTGTAGATAGATATGTGTTAGGGGTGTAGATGGATATGTTTAGGGTAAATGGATAATATGTTTTAGGTGTGATGGGTGTTAGGTGTGTAGATGGATATGTGTTAGGTGTATGGGGTGGTGGATATGTGTTAGGTGTGTGGATGGATATGTGTTAGGTGTGTAGATGATATATGTATGTGATGTGGATATATGTGTAGGTAGGATGGGTGGATGTGTGTGGGTGGGTGGATATGTGTGTTAGGGTGTGGATGGATATGTGTTAGGTGTGTGGGTGGGTGGATGTGTTAGGTGTGTAGATGGATATGTGTTAGGTGTGTGGATGGATATGTGTTAGGTGTGTGGATGGATATGTGTTAGGTGTGTAGATAGATATATGTTAGGTGTGTGGGTGGGTGGATATGTGTTAGGTGTGTGGATGGATATGTGTTAGGTGTGGATGGATATGTGTTAGGGGTGTGGATGGATATGTGTTAGGGGTGTGGATAGATATATGTGTTAGATGGATATGTGTTGGTATGTAGATGGATATGTGTTAGGTGTGTGGATGGATATGTGTTAGGGTGTGGATGGATATGTGTTAGGTGTGGATGGATGTGTGTTAGGTGTGGATGATATATGTGTTAGGGGTGTGGATGGTAGATATGTGTTAGGTGTGTGGATATGTGTTAGGGTGTAGATGGATATGTGTTAGGTGTGTGGATGAATATGTGTTATGTGAGATGGATATGTGTTAGGGTGTAGATGGATATATGTTAAAGTGTGTGATAGGTAGATATGTGTTAAAGTGTGTGTAGGATATATGTGTTAGAAATGTAGATAGATATGGTATGTGGATATGTGTTAGGTGTGTAGATGAATATATGTTAAAGTGTGGATGGATATATGTTAGTGTGTAGATAGATATGTGTTAAAGTGTAGATGATATATGTGTTAGGGAAGTGTGAATGAATATGTTAAAGTTAGATGATATATATTAGAGTGTGTATAGATATGTGTTAGGTGTGTAGGTAGATAGATATGTGTTAGGTGTGTGATGGATATGTGTTAGGTGTGTGGATGGATATGTGTTAGAAGTGTGATGGATATATGTTAGTTAGGTATGTGGATAGGTAGATATGTGTTAGGTGTGGGTGGTGGATATGTGTTAGGTGTGTGGATGGATATGTATATTAGGTGTGTGGATGGATATGTGTTAGGTGTAGATGGTGTTAGGTGTGGATGATATATGTTAGGTGTGTGGATGGATATGTGTTAGGTGTGTGGATAGATATGTGTTAGGTGTGATGGAGGTGGATATGTGTTAGGTGTGTGATGGATATGTGTTAGGTGTGGGTGGTGGATATGTTTAGGTGTAGTGGATGGATATGGGTTAGGTGTGTGTAGATAGATATATGTGTTAGGTGTAGATAGATATATGTGTTAGGTGTGTGGATGGATATAAGATGTGTTAGGGTGTGTAGATGGATATGTGTTAAAGTGGATGGATATGTGTTAGGTGTGTAGATAGATATGTGTTTGTGAATGGATATGTGTTAAAGTGTGTGGATATGTGTGTTAGGTGTATGGGTGGGTGGATATGTGTTCGGTGTGTGGGTGGGATGGATATGTGTTAGGTGTGTGATGATATGTGTTAGGTGTGTGATAGATATGTTAAGTGTAGGTGTGTGGGTATATTGGATATGTGTTAGGGTGTGGATGGATATGTGTTAGTGTGTGGATGGGATATATGTTAAAGTGTGGATGGATATGTGTTAGGTGTGGATGGATATGTGTTAGGGGTGTGGATGGATATGTGTTAGGGGTGTGGATGGGTGATATGTTAGGTGTGGGTGGGTGGATATGTTAGGTGGATGGATATGTGTTAGGGGTGTGGATGGATATGTGTTAGGGGTGGATGGATATGTGTTAGAGGTGTGGATGGATGTGTTAGGGTGTGGATGGAATATATGGTTAGGGTATATAGATGGATATGTGTTAGGGGTGTGGATGGATATGTGTTAGGGGTGTGGATGGATATGTTGCAGAATGTGGATGGATATGTGTTAGGGGTGTGTGGATGGATATGTGTTAGGGTGTGGATGGATATGTGTTAGGTGTGGATAGATGTGTTTAGGTGTGGATGGATATGTGTTAGGGGTGTGGGTGGAATGGATATGTGTTAGGTGTGTGGATGAATATATGTTAGGGTGGAATGGATATGTGTTAAATTGTGTGGATGGATATGTGTTAGGTGTGTGGATGGATATGTGTTAGGGGTGTGGATGGATATGTGTTAGGGTGTGG
The DNA here is from genome assembly GCF_023373465.1 of Oncorhynchus keta. NCBI lineage: Eukaryota > Metazoa > Chordata > Actinopteri > Salmoniformes > Salmonidae > Oncorhynchus > Oncorhynchus keta. The sequence goes on along the minus strand of NW_026279203.1, from coordinate 303,597 downwards.
ATGAATATGTGTTAGGTGTGTAGGGCATGAGATATGTATATATATGTTAGATGTGTGGGTGGGTGGGAATATGTGTTAGGTGTGATGGATGAATATATGTTAGGTGTGGATGAATATAATGTTAGGTGTGTGGATGGATATGTGTTAGGTGTGTGATGGATATGTGTTAGGGGTGTGGATGATATGTGTTAGGTGTGTGGGTAGGTGATATGTGTGTTAGGTGTGTTAAATGTGTAGGTGAATATATGTTAGGTGTGTGATGGATATGTGTTAGGTGTGTGAATGATATGTGTTAGGTGTGATATGGATATGTTAGGTGTGGTAGATAGATATATGTTAGGTGTGTGATGAATATATGTTAGGGGTGGTAGATGAGATATATGTGTTAGGTGGTGTGGATGGTAGATGTGTGTTAGGGGTGTGGAATGGATATGTGTTAGAATATATGTAGATAGATATGTGTTAGGGAAGGTAGGTAGATATGTGTTAGGGTGTAAATAGAATATATTTTAGGTAGGTTATGAATGTGTGTTAAGTGTAGATGAATATATGTTAAAGTGTAGATGAATATATGTTAGGGGTGTAGATGGGTAGATATATGTGTTAGGTATGTTATGGATATGTGTTAGAGTGGGTAGGTGATATGTGTTAGGTGTGTAGATAGATATGTATTTAGAGTGTGTAGATGAATATATGAATATGTGTTAGATTTGATGGATATGTGTTAGGTGGTGGAATATATTAAAGTGTTAGGGGTTAGAGTATAGATGAATATGTGTTAGGGGTGTGGATGATATATGTTAGGGGTGTTGGATGGATGTGTGTTAGAATGTATATTGATGGATATGTGTTAGGTGTGGATGGATGTGTGTTAGGGTGTGGATGGATTTAGAATGTGTTAGGGGTGTGGATGGATATGTGTTAGGTGTGGATGGATATTTTAGGTGTGGGTGGGTGGATATGTGTTAGGTTAGTGTGGGTGGGTGGATATGTGTTAGAAGTGTGGATGGATATGTGTTAGGTGTGTGGATTTAGATATGAATATGTTAGAATGTGTGTAGATGGTGTGGATATGTGAATATAGGTGTGAGAATATGTGTTAGAATGTGTAGATGAATGTATGTGTTAGATGTGTGGAATGGATATGTTAGAATCTAAGTGTGTGGATGGATATGTAGGTAGGTGTGTGGATGGATATAAATTAGTGGATATGTAGATGATATAAGTTAGGGTGTGGATGGAATATGTGTTAGGTGTGTGGATGGGTGGATATGTGTTAGGTGTGTGGATGGATATGTGTTAGAATGTGTGGATGGATATGTGTTAGGGGTGTGGATGGATATGTGTTAGGGGTGTGGATGGGTGGAGATATGTTAGGGGTGTGTGGGTGGATATGTGTTAGGTGTGTGGATGGATATGTGTTAGGGTGTGGATGGATATGTGTTAGGGTGTGGATGGATATGTGTTAGGTGTGTGATGGATATGTGTTAGGGTGTGGATGGATATGTGTTAGGTGTGTGGATGGATATGTGTTAGGGGTGTGGATGGATATGTGTTAAAGTGTGGATAGATATGTGTTAGGTGTGTGGATGGATATGTTAGAGGTGTGGATGGATATGTGTTAGGGTTGATATGTTAAAGTGGATATATGTTAGGTGTGTGGATGAATATATGTTAAAAAATGTGATATGGATATGTGTTAGGTGTGTGGATTGAATATATGTTAGAATGTGATGGATATGTGTTAGAGGTGTAGATGGATATATGTTAATATGTGTGGATAATATGTGTTAGGTATGTGGATGGATATATGTGTTAGGGGTGTGGATGATGATATGGTTAAGTGTAGATGGATATGTATTAAGGTTAGATAGATATGTGTTAGGTGTGTGGATGGATATATGTTAGGGTGTGGATGGATATGTGTTAGAATTGGATGGATATATGTTAGGAATGTGGGTAGGTAGATATGTGTTAGGTGTGGATAGATATGTGTTAGGTGTTAGATGAATATGTTTAGAATATGTGTGGATGGATATGTGTTAGGTGTGTGGATGGATATGTGTTAGGTGTGTGATGGATATATGTTAGGTGTGTGGATGGATATATGTTAGGTGTGTGGATGGATATATGTTAGGTATGTGGATGATATATGTTAGGTGTGTGGATGGATATGTGTTATATGTATGTGTTAGGTGTGTGGATGGATATGTGTTAGGTGTGTGGATGGATATGTGTTAGGTGTGTGGATGGATATGTGTTAGGTGTGTGGATGAGATATGTGTTAGGGGTGTGGATGGATATGTGTTAGAGTGTGGATGGATATGTGTTAGGTGTGTGGGATGGATGTGTGTTAGGTGTGTGGATGGATGTGTGTTAGGTGTGTAGGTAGATGGATATGTGTTAAAGTGTGTGGATGGATATGTGTTAGGTGTGTGGATGGATTGTGTTAGGTGGTGGATGGATGTGTGTTAGGGTGTGGATGGATATGTGTTAGGGGTGTGGGTGGGTGGATATGTGTTAGGTGTGTGGATGGATATGTGTTAGGGGTGTGGATGGATATGTGTTAGGTGTGTGGATGGATATGTGTTAGGGGTGTGGATGGATATGTGTTAGGGGTGTGGATGGATATGTGTTAGGGGTGTGGATGGATATGTGTTAGGTGTGTGGGTGGGTGGATATGTGTTAGGTGTGTGGATGGATATGTGTTAGGGGTGGATGGATATGTGTTAGGTGTGTGGATGGATATGTGTTAGGTGTGTGGATGGATATGTGTTAGGTGTGTGGATGGATATGTGTTAGGTGTGTGGATGGATATGTGTGGATATGTGTTGGATGGATATGTGTTAGGTGGGATGGATATGTGTTAGGTGTGTGAGATGAGATATGTGTTAGGTGTGTGGATGGATATGTGTTAGGTGTGTGGATGATATGTGTTAGGTGTGTGGATGGATATGTGTTAGTGTGTGGATGGATATGTGTTAAGTGTGTGGATGGATATGTGTTAGGGGTGTGGATGGATATGTGTTAGGGTGTGGATGGATATGTGTTAGGTGGTGTGGATGGATATGTGTTAGGTGTGTGGATGGGTATGTGTTTAGTGTGTGGATGGATATGTGTTAGGGTGTGGATGGATATGTGTTAGAGGTGTGGATGGATATGTGTTAGGGGTGTGGATGGATATGTGTTAGGGGTGTGGATGGATATGTGTTAGGGGTGTGGATGGATGTGTGTTAGGGGTGTGGGTGGATATGTGTGTTAGGGGTGTGGATGGATATGTGTTAGGGGTGTGGGTGGGTGGATGTGTGTTAGGGGTGTGGATGGATATGTGTTAGGGGTGTGGGTGGGTGGATGTGTGTTAGGGTGTGGATGGATATGTGTTAGGGGTGTGGGTGGGTGGATGTGTGTTAGGGGTGTGGGTGGATGTGTGTTAGGGGTGTGGGTGGATGGATGTGTGTTAGGGGTGTGGATGGATATGTGTTAGGGGTGTGGATGGATGTGTGTTAGGTGTGGATGGATATGTGTTAGGGTGTGTGGATGGATGTGTGTTAGGTGTGTGGATGGATATGTGTTAGGGTGTGGATGGATGTGTGTTAGGGGGTGGATGGATATGTTTTGTGTTAGTGGGTTAGGTGGTGTTGGATATGTGTTAGGGGTGTGGATGGATATGTTAGGTGTGGATGGGTGGGTTAGAATGTGATAAGATGATGTGTTAGGTGTGTGGATGTGTGTTAGGGGTGGGTGATATGTGTTCAGGTGTGGATGGATATGTGTTAGGGTGGTAGATGGATATGTGTTAGGTGTGTGGGTGGGTGGATATGTAATAGATTATGTTTAGTGTGTGGATATGGTTATATGTGTATATGTGTGTGGATGGATATGTGTTAGGTGTGTGGATATATGTGGAAAGTGTTAGGTGTGTGGGTGGGTGGATATGTGTTAGAGTGTGTGGATGGATATGTGTTAGGTGTGTGATGGATATGTGTTAGGTGTGTGTGTGGGTGGATGTGTGTTAGGTGTGTGGATGGGTGGATATGTGTTATGGGTGTGGATGGATATGTGTTAGGTGTGTGGATGGATATGTGTTTGGGTGTGGATGGATATGTGTTAGGGGTGTGGATGGATATGTGTTATGGGTGGATGGATATGTGTTAGGTGTGTGGATGGATATGTGTTTGGGGTGTGGATGGATATGTGTTAGGGGGTGTGGATGGATATGTGTTAGGTGTGTGGATGGATATGTGTTAGGTGTGGATGGATATGTGTGTTAGGGTGTGGATGGATATGTGTTAGGGGTGGATGGATATGTGTTAGGTGTGGATGTGGATATGTGTTAGGGGTGTGGATGGATATGTGTTAGGGGTGTGGGTGATGGATATGTGTTAGGTGTGTGGATGGATATGTGTTAGGGTGTGGATGGATATGTGTTAGGTGTGTGGATGGATATGTGTTAGGGTGTGGATGGATATGTGTTAGGTGTGTGGATGGATATGTGTTAGGTGTGGGGTGTGTGATGGATGTGTGTTAGGTGTGGATGGATATGTGTTAGGTGTGTGGATGGATATGTGTTAGGGGTGTGTGATGGATATGTGTTAGGGTGTGGGTGGGTGGATATGTGTTAGGTGTGTGGATGGATGTGTGTTAGGGGTGTGGATGGATATGTGTTAGGGTGTGTGGATGGATATGTGTTAGGTGTGTGATGGATATGTGTTAGGGAGTGTGGATGGATATGTGTTAGGGGTGTAGGTAGATATGTGTTAGGTGTGTGGGTGGGTGGATATGTGTTAGGTGTGTGGATGGATATGTGTTAGGTGTGTGATGGATATGTGTTAGGTGTGTGTGGATGGATATGTGTTAGGTGTGTGGATGGATATATGTTAGGTGTGTGGATGGATATGTGTTAGGTGTGTGGATGGATATGTGTTAGGGGTGTGGATGGGTGGATATGTGTTAGGGGTGTGGATGGATATGTGGTGTGGGGGTGTGTTAGGGGTGTGGATGGATATGTGTTAGGGTGGATGGATGGATGTGTTAGGGGTGTGGATGGTGGATGTGTGTTGGGGGATATGTGTGGGTGGGTGGATGTGTGTTAGGGGTGTGGATGGATATGTGTTAGGGTGTGTGGGTGGGTGGATGTGTGTTAGGGTGTGGATGGATGTGTGTTAGGGTGTGGGTGGGTGGATGTGTGTTAGGGGTGTGGGTGGATGTGTGTTAGGGGTGTGGGTGGATGGATGTGTGTTAGGGGTGTGGGTAGGTGGATGTGTGTTAGGGGTGTGGGTGGGTGGATATGTGTTAGGGGTGTGGATGGTGGATGTGTGTTAGGGGTGTGGTGGATATGTGTTAGGTGGTGTAGATATGGATGGGATGGATATGTGTTAGGTGTGGGTGGGTGGATGTATGTGTTAGGGTGTGGGTGGATATGTTTTAGGGGTGTGGGTGGGTGGATGTGTGTTAGGGGTGTGGGGTGGATGTGTTTTAGGGGTGTGGGTGGGTGGATGTGTGTTAGGGGTGTGGGTGGGTGGATGTGTGTTAGGGTGTGGATGGATATATGTTAGGGTGTGGGTGGGTGGATGTGTGTTAGGGGTGTGGATGGATATGTGTTAGGGTGTGGGGTGGTGGATGTGTGTTAGGGTGTGGGTGGATATGTTCGGGGTGTGGGTGGATGGATACGTGTTAGGGGGTGGATGGATATGTGTTAGGGTGTGGGTGGGTGGATGTGTGTTAGGGGTGTGGGTGGATGTGTGTTAGGGGTGTGGATGGATATGTGTTATGTGGATGGATGTGTTAGGTGTGTGGATGGATATGTGTTAGGTGTGTGGATGGATGTGTGTTAGGGGTGTGGATGGATATGTGTTAGGGGTGTGGATGGATATGTGTTAGGGGTGTGGATGGATATGTTTTAGGTGTGTGGGTGGGTGGATATGTGTTAGGTGTGTGGGTGGGTGGATATGTGTTCGGTGTGTGGATGGATATGTGTTAGGTGTGTGGATGGGTGGATATGTGTTAGGTGTGTGGATGGATATGTGTTAGGTGTGTGGGTGGGTGGATATGTGTTAGGTGTGTGGGTGGGTGGATATGTGTTCGGTGTGTGGGTGGGTGGATATGTGTTCGGTGTGTGGATGGATATGTGTTAGGTGTGTGGATGGGTGGATATGTGTTAGGTGTGTGGATGGATATGTGTTAGGGGTGTGGATGGATATGTGTTAGGTGTGTGGGTGGATGTGTTAGGGGTGTGGATGGATATGTGTTAGGGGTGTGGATGGATGTGTGTTAGGGGTGTGGATGGATGGATGTGTGTTAGGGGTGTGGATGGATATGTGTTAGGGGTGTGGGTGGATGTGTTAGGGGTGTGGATGGATATGTGTTAGGGGTGTGGATGGGTGGATGTGTGTTAGGGGTGTGGATGGATATGTGTTAGGGGTGTGGGTGGATGTGTTAGGGGTGTGGATGGATATGTGTTAGGGGTGTGGATGGATATGTGTTAGGGGTGTGGATGGATATGTGTTAGGTGTGTGGATGGATATGTGTTAGGTGTGTGGATGGATGTGTGTTAGGGGTGTGGATGGATATGTGTTAGGGGTGTGGATGGATATGTGTTAGGGGTGTGGATGGATATGTTTAGGTGTGTGGGTGGGTGGGTGGATATGTGTTAGGTGTGTGGGCGGGTGGATATGTGTTCGGTGTGTGGATGGATATGTGTTAGGTGTGTGGATGGGTGGATATGTGTTAGGTGTGTGGGTGGGTGGATATGTGTTCAGTGTGTGGATGGATATGTGTTAGGTGTGTGGATGGATATGTGTTAGGTGTGTGGGTGGGTGGATATGTGTTAGGTGTGTGGGTGGGTGGATATGTGTTCGGAGTGTGGATGGATATGTGTTAGGTGTGTGGATGGATATGTGTTAGGTGTGTGGGTGGGTGGATGTGTGTTAGGTGTGTGGATGGGTGGATATGTGTTAGGGGTGTGGATGGATATGTGTTAGGTGTGTGGATGGATATGTGTTAGGGGTGTGGATGGATATGTGTTAGGGGTGTGGATGGGTGGATGTGTTAGGGGTGTGGGTGGGTGGATATGTGTTAGGTGTGTTGATGGATATGTGTTTGGGGAATGTGTGGATGGATATGTGTTAGGTGTGGGTGGGTGGATATGTGTTAGGGGTGTGGATGGATATGTGTTAGGGGTGTGGATGGATATGTGTTAGGTGTGTGGATGGATGTGTGTTAGGGGTGTGGATGGATATGTGTTAGGTGTGGGTGGGTGGATATGTGTTAGGTGTGTGGATGGATATGTGTTAGGGGTGTGGATGGATATGTGTTAGGTGTGTGGATGGATATGTGTTAGGGGTGTGGATGGATATGTGTTAGGGGTGTGGATGGATATGTGTTAGGTGTGTGGGTGGGTGGATATGTGTTAGGTGTGTGGATGGATATGTGTTAGGTGTGTGGATGGATATGTGTTAGGTGTGTGGATGGATATGTGTTAGGGGTGTGGATGGATATGTGTTAGGTGTGTGGATGGATGTGTGTTAGGTGTGTGGATGGATATGTGTTAGGGGTGTGGGTGGGTGGATATGTGTTAGGTGTGTGGATGGATATGTGTTAGGGGTGTGGATGGATATGTGTTAGGGGTGTGGATGGATATGTGTTAGGTGTGTAGATGGATATGTGTTAGGTGTGTAGGGTGTTAGGTGGATATGTGTTAGGTGTGTGGATGGATATGTGTTAGGTGTGTGGATGGATATGTGTTAGGTGTGTGGATGATATGTGTTAGGGTATAGGGATGGATTATGGGTTAGGTGTTAATGGATGGATATGTGTTAGAGGTGTATGTGGTAGATGATATGTGTTAGTTATAGATATGTGTTAGGGTGGATGGATATATGTTAGGGGTGTGGATGGATATGTGTTAGGTGTGGATGAATATGTGTTAGGGGTGTGGGTGGGTGGATGTGTGTTAAAGGTGTGGATGGATATGTGTTAGGGTGTAGATGGATATGTGTTAGGTGTGTGGATGGATATGTGTTAGGGGTGTGGGTGGGTGGATGTGTGTTAGGGGTGTGATGGGTGGATGTGTGTTAGGGGTGTGGGTGGGTGGATGTGTGTTAGGGGTGTGGATGGATATGTGTTAGGGTGTGTGGATATATGTGTTAAGTGGATGTGTGTTAGGGGTGTGGATGGATATGTGTTAGGGGTGTGGGTGGGTGGATGTGTGTTAGGGGTGTGGGTGGATGTGTGTTAGGGGTGTGGGTGGATGGATGTGTGTTAGGGGTGTGGGTGGATATGTGTTAGGGGTGTGGGTGGGTGGATGTGTGTTAGGGGTGTGGGTGGGTGGATGTGTGTTAGGGGTGTGGATGGATATGTGTTAGGGGTGTGGATGGATATGTGTTAGGTGTGTGGATGGATATGTGTTAGGTGTGTGGATGGATGTGTGTTAGGGGTGTGGATGGATGTGTGTTAGGGGTGTGGATGGATATGTGTTAGGGGTGTGGATGGATATGTGTTAGGTGTGTGGATGGATATGTGTTAGGTGTGTGGGTGGGTGGATATGTGTTAGGTGTGTGGATGGATATGTGTTAGGGTGTGATTGAATATGTGTTAGGTGTGTGGATGGATATGTGTTAGGTGTGTGGATGGATATGTGTTAGGTGTGTGGGTGGTGGATATATGTTAGGTGTGTGGATGGATGTGTTAGGGGTGGGTGGATATGTGTTAGGTGTGGGTGTGGATATGTGTTAGGTGTGTGGTAGGTGAGATATGTGTTAGGTGTGTGAGTGGGTGGATATGTGTTAGGTGTGTGATGGATATGTGTTAGGTGAATGGATATGTGTTAGGTGTGTGGATGGATATGTGTTAGGTGTGTGGAGGTGGATATATGTTAGGTGTGTGGATGGATATATGTTAGGGTGTGTGGATGGATGGATGTGTTAGGGTGTGGATGGATATGTGTTAGGGGTGTGGATGGATATGTGTTAGGGTGTGGATGGATATGTGTTAGGGGTGTGGATGGATATGTGTTAGGGGTGTGGAGGTGGATATGTGTTAGGGGTGTGGATGGATGTGTTAGGGGTGTGGATGGATATGTGTTAGGTGTGTGGATGGATATGTGTTAGGGGTGTGGATGGATATGTGTTAGGGGTGTGGGTGTTAGTGGATGGATGTGTTAGGGGTGTGGATGGGTGGATGTGTTAGGGGTGTGGATGGATGGATGTGTGTTAGGGGTGTGGGTGGGTGGATGTGTGTTAGGGGTGTGGGTGGATGTCTTAATGTGTGTGTAGGGGTTTGTGTGGGTGGATGTGTGTTAGGGGTGTGGGTGGGTGGATGTGTGTTAGGGGTGTGGGTGGATGTGTGTGGGTGTGTGGGTGGATGTGTTTAGGGAATGTGGGTGGATGTGTGTTAGGGGTGTGGGTGGATGTGTGTTTGGGGTTTGGGTGGATGTGGGTTAGGGGTGTGTGGGTGGATGTGTGTTAGGGGTGTGGGTGGATGGATATGTGTTAGGGTGTGGGTGGATGTGGATGAATGTGTTAGTGGATGTGTGGATGGATATGTGTGTTAGGGGTGTGGATGGATATGTGTTAGGGGTGTGGGTGGGTGGATGTGTGTTAGGGGTGTGGGTGGATGTGTTAGGGTGTGGGTGGATGTGTGTTAGGGGTTTGGGTGGATGTGGGTGGATGTGGATGGATATGTGTTAGGGGTGTGAGTGGATGTGGGTTAGATGTGTGGGTGGATGTGGGTTAGGGGTGTGGGTGGATGTGTGGGTGGATGTGTGTTAGGGGTGTGGGTGGATGTGGGTGGATATGTGTTAGGGGTGTGGGTGGATGTGGGTGGATGTGGGTGGGTGTGGGTGGATGTGTGGGTGTGTGTGTGTTAGGGTGTGGGTAGATGTGGGTGGTGTGGGTGGATGTGTGTTAGGGGTGTGGGTGGATGTGGGTGGATGTGTGTTAGGGTGTGGGTGGATGTGGGTGGATGTGTGTTAGGGGTGTGGGTGGATGTGGGTGGATATGTGTTAGGGGTGTGGGTGGATGTGGGTGGATGTGGGTTAGGGGTGTGGGAGGATGTGTGGGTGGGTGTGTTAGGGGTGTGGGTAGATGTGTGGGTGGATGTGTGTTAGGGGTGTGGGTGGATGTGGGTGAATGTGTGTTAGGGGTGTGGGTGGATGTGGGTGGATGTGTGTTAGGGGTGTGGGTGGATGTGGGTGGATGTGTGGGTGGATGTGTGTTAGGGGTGTGGGTGGATGTTTGGGTGGATGTGTGTTAGGGGTGTGGGTGGATGTGTGTGTGGGTTTCAGAAGCAGTGATAGTGAATGATTCCCTGTGGAGTTAATATGCCTCTAGTTTTAATGGATAATAAAATATCTTCCCCTCCAATGGGACTTTTCACAAGATGCTGTTAATGTTCGCTCAGGTTAACCTCCTTATCACAAACTGTATAATACAAGAGCATTAATTGAACACACATTTATTAAACAGACGTTATAAGGCCACGGTTCTGACACTTGACACAACCATGGATGTAGGAGGCTGTCCTGGAATGGCCACTGTAGTGAATGTGTATCATAGATGAATGTTCAGCATCGCTAATGGCCAAATGAGGGTCAGAGGTCAGTTTATTTATCCATGATCCATGTGAAACCTAGAGACACACACACACACACACACACACACACACACACACACACACACACACACACACACACACACACACACACACACACACACACACACACACACACACACACACACACACACACACACACACACACACACGAACAGTGGCGTCATGCAGCCATTATTTTAGAGGTACGTGAGAATGAAGACTGTGTGTGTGTGTGTGTGTGTGTGTGTGTGTGTGTGGGACTGGCCAGCACCCCTCTGGAATTGTGAGGATTTCGTATTTTTCGAACAACTGAAACAGCTTGTTCCTGCAATCTACAGCCATAATCATTATGTCTAATACTAATACTATGTATAAAAAAAGAAGTGAAAAAAGAAGGCTATCTAAGCTTACCTCTTCACCTGTTCAAATGTCATTTTAATGAATGATGCACATTGATTCTATGACAAATGTTATGCCTTAGGAGTTTAGTACAACTGCCACACTGTT